>NW_004524661.1:9224886-9227659 GCF_000260255.1 Octodon degus | reverse complement strand
GGAATGAACTTATTCAAAAGGAAAGAGTTACTGAGTTGAGGAGAAGGACAGGAGCAGGAGTGGGGGAAAGAGATTTATCTATGTATGTAAGCAGAATGGTTTAGACAACTGTCCTGTGCATTTCTGCTGATCTATGGAAAAAACAGATAATTCTTAATTTTTTTTTCTCTTCTTTTCAATTGTCCCTTTTCTCTTCTGAATTTCTTATACATTTCTTTAGTTTTTCCTCTCTTCTTCCAATTTTGCATGCATGTATCTGATAAAGTGAATAATAGGTTGGAAGACAACACTACATGTTACAACGAATTCTGTGAAATTCATATTGCACTGTTAAGTGAAATTTTGTATCACTTGTAAATTTTTCTGTTTTAATACTATTTTGTACATTCTTTAAAAAATATAAAAGTAAAACTGGAGTAATCGACTCTGTGTTCTTGATTTGGTTCATGCGTTTGGATCAGTATGGATGAAGCAGCGCTTTCTAGGGCATCTGTTTAAGTACCCATTTGAACACTCTAGTTCAGCAAATATGGGTTGAAAGATTAAAACATTAGAGGAATCATTTAATGCTAAATGGCCAAATCATCCCAAACTGTATTCTCCAACTGTGTGAACAAATGATGTTAGATTTTATATCCCTGTAATTATGTTATGATTGCAATCTGACAATGAAGATCACTTATTTTTAATTAATTCGCTCAGTTTTATACTCTGATCTTTAAGCAATTATATCTAAGTGTGACTATTTTCAAAGAGAGCAAGTGTGATCGATCTATGAAATATATTATTTGCCTCCCTCATAATGCTAGAGTCTTTGCCATTCACTGTTGTACTAGAAAGCAATAGCGTTTTTAATGCTTTCCTCATATCCTTAAACTTTCTGTTTTCTGATATTTTGTGAGATTTTTTATAGTAATATACTTTTGCATGTTTAGTTATATTATTACTTCTGTATTTAATAAATTACATGGGCACTCATTTCTTCTCTAAACATAAGTGTTTATGTTTAATACTGAACATAAGTTAGTATAATATATACACATCTTCAACTGTATGCATTTCTCCTCATATTCTATGATTTTATATAAATCCCAAGTGGAAGTGTTTCTTTTATGCATTTATTTCATGCATAAATAAGTATTTCTTAGAAGTATAATATAAAAGTAAGTTTGGTATATTCATATATTTAAAGAAATAATTCATTTATATCAGTGAATATTCATTATTAAAATGTCATTTTAAACAGTGCCTTTAGTTTAGGTTTTAAAATGTTTTTTTTTTAAATAAATATTTTGGTCTGGCCAGATAGCTCAGTGGATCAAAGCATCTGCTTATGTAAATGCAGAGACTGGAGTTCGATCCAAGCATGCTATGCTGTCCCCATACCCAGAGCACTCTTAGACAGCTGTTGAGACTGGGTGTGGTGGCAGACTCCTATAATTCCAGTGCTTGGGAGGCTGAAAATATGATGATCAATATGAGTCAGATCTGTGTGGTCAGACACTGTAGACCTTGCACTAAATACACTGAAAAAATCTTAATTTTTTCATTATTTAGTATGAAAACAAGTTTACATATTTTGTTGTATTGATGTGTTTATATAAATTATAGTCCACTAATGCAGTTCCTACTCAAGCACCTTGTTTGCCTTTTCCTGGCGTTTATTGATGAGGAAATCTAGAGCATAGAATTTGATAATTTCATATGGTTCTTTGCCCTATTTTCCTGTAAAAAAAGCTGTCAGATGTTAGATACTGTCCAGTGTATGAACAACTAAAAATGTACTTTTGGACTTTAAAATCACAATCACAATTACAATTAATTTAAAATATTATTCTCCCCATAGAAAACTTTGCTATAGAGTGCCAATCAAGAGAAGTTATCTTATTTGCATTCATTATTTGGCTGTCATCCTTTACGGGTGATCCTGTATCAGGTCTCAGGGGCAATGCAGCGCTTTATATTTGGCAATGTGAACAGCAGTAGTTAATAGACATTTAGTTCCAATTTTTTAGAATTTGAAAAATGATTATGTTCTAATGTTATTGTCCATGAGCTTTCATTCTTATATGAAAAAAGAAATTTTATTTTATGTATTCTAATTACAGTGACATAGTTTATATTAAAAGAGTAGAATACTTAGTTCTTTCATTTGCTAATTCCAAAATAATGGATTGTACTACTTACCATCCTCAACAGAAAAATATTTGATGATGTTCAATATTGATTTTTTTTTACATGTGCTCATGCTCCAAGTATCAAGATTAGAAATTGGAAGCTTCCTTACCTTGGCTTGTTCATTTCATTATTTATTCTCAAAGCTCAACATTCATTGGTACTTGATTTAACTTTGTTTCTAGCTCATTTCACTGAAGAAATCAAGAATTGTTTTAAAGACAGAGTACATCATAAGGTTTTGTTGTTGTGGTTGTTGTTGTTGTTTTGCAGTACTGGGGACTGAGTTTGGGGCCTTTGCCTGCACTTGCCAGGCAGGCACTTATGCCGATGAGCTGTATGTCCAGCCCCATCATCATTTTTTTAATGATAAAAAAATTCCATTGATGACTAATTGGATTAACATCTGTAAGAATTTTACTTTACCTTTAATTCTTTGTTGTAGTGATCCTTTTAAAAAAAACAGATAAATCCAATTGTCATTAACAATGGTAATCAATGGTAATGATGGAACATAGTTCCTCTTTTACTTTGTCCACTACTGCAACTGAAACAAACAACTTAAAAATTCACCAATTTTTTTGCGAAATTTTACTAC
>NW_004524661.1:9203113-9224786 GCF_000260255.1 Octodon degus | reverse complement strand
ACCCCCCCTATCCAGGAGTATATACTACAATATATTACCGTCAAATTATTTTATTTTTGAGTTTTTTTGGAGTAGTTTTCTCCCTGAGATAATTCCACCGATGTACACATTGTCAGTACACATAAATTTTAGTAATAAAATTAGGAAGCTTACTTAGAGAAACTGGGGCCTAAGCGCCAAGGCTAGAAGTACCACATAGGACAAACTTAGGCAACTTTCCTCTATAGTTACAAATAAAATTGTACCCATGTCACGTGGACCTAACTTGGCCCACACCATCTCAGTCATTACTAGAAGGCCCGGAGTACCTCTTTCTTTTCCTGTCCTTCGTGTAGTTAGTCGTCTTTCTTGTCTCATTTATTTGATTCTTTTTGTTCAGTGAGTTCAATTAAGATTCTTCCGCAGTTATCCCCCAAATCTTTTTATTAGTTTTTTTCTCTGATTGGTACAGGGTCTCTATAAACAGCTCAGAATCGTAGTCATCCTCTTGTCTCAGCCTCCCAATGCTGGGATTATACACCTGTTCCCCCATGCCTGGTTTCAGTGGCCAGCACTGCACGCTCAGGTTCCACAGCCTGCGTGACACGTGGTGTTGGTGATCAGACCTGGGTCTTTGTGCTTGCAAAGCAGGCATTTAGACTGCTGAGCTAACAAATCTTTAAATTTCTATCTTCAGCATTATAAAGTCACTGAAAAAATAAGTATCTGGTTTTCTTAACAGTTTCACAAATGTCTGGAACTTGTGTCTCATTGGTTCAGATGCAGTATACCTTCCCCTGTGAATTCTGAGGGGGAGATAAATGTACTGATTGCCTTACACCGGACTTGTCCACATTAAATGAGAGGGGAAGAATGGTACTTCAATGACAATTTCCTGTTATTTTATCAGAGATGGCAAATTAATGCTTGATAGCCCAAAGCAGAAAATTCCAGGGTCATTTATAAAAGAAGATAATTTGATAATTAAAATTAATTTAGGATGCTCAGGACTTCCTCATCAGATCACACAGGTTCACAACAACAGTTGACACTATATAATTAGAATTCCACAGAGTGTTAGAGTTGGAAGAAATGACGGGAATTAATTTGTCCCAGCCCTTCATTTTCATAGAATGGAACTCAATTCCAGGTATTTACCTATAAAATTATATGCTATAGAAAGAGATGCAGATGTATCATTCCAGATATATGAGTGAAAGAATGAAAATCTGTACATGATGTAGATTCCTGCACAGTGATGTTTGTAGGGCCATCACTCAAAATAGGTAAGTTATGAAATCAGTCTAGATACATGTCAGTGAATGCATGGATAAAAGCATGGTATATAGACATAGTGGAGTATTGTTCTGCCACAAAGAAGAAAACCACGTCTTTGAAAGGAAAGGAGGCATAAGGAGAGATCATAATCATGCTAAGCTAAATAAAGCAGACTCAGAGAGACAAGGTTCACATTTTTTCTCCCATATGTGAAATGCATTCAGAAAAATATCCACATATTGGTTCCATTACATGTAGACAGGGCACTATTAGTAAAGATAAAAACAAGTTTATAAAAGCAGGTGGATACAACTAAAGTATATCATTTTCATGTATTAAGTGTCTCAATGTCCCATGTGTGTACATTTTTCAACTAATATTTGATAAAAATATAATAATAAAAGAGGATAGCAACTTTTGCTCATCAAGGACTCTACCAAGATCCGTGAGTTCTGTGTCAGGAATAACTAACTTATTTGGATAATAAACCTATGAGGTTAGTAATACTTTAAAAATAATGAAACTTTGGAAGAAAGTAACAGAGTATCTTGTTCATGATTGTGCAAGGAAAAAAGTAGCTCAAGATAGTAGTTTAAACTCTAGCATCCTGGTTCCACAGCCCAGGCCTTTAGCCAAGTGATAGGGTCTGGGGTTTGCTGGAGGAGGTCTTCTAAGATGTGTCCCTCACAGGAGAAATAGTAATATTTTCTTCACACTGCTTGTTTTAATTTCTAAAAAGCTACCGAAAATTTGTTTTCTTGTACCATACAATTACTTTGCATACTTTCACTTAGGCAAAAGATTTGGGGATGATTTTTGGAGTATTATTTTAATTACAGAAGGTCTATTTTCTATCTTGATATAGTCAAAACACTGCCAGTACATATTTCTGAAAAGTTTGTCAACATAAATCTGTCAGTTTTTACATGTAGTCCATCATGCACTAAGAAAATCATAGTGATGAATATGTGATTTTGAATTATATGGAAATTTTAACCCCCTCTTTCAAAAGTCAAGAAACATTTCATTGGTTCCATTAGATCTTTGGAGTAAATATGTGAAATGGAATGAATTAGTCCAATATATTTCAAAGTAATATATATTTATTTTGAAAGTGGGTAAAAGTGTAGACGAAGTTATATTCACTGAACTGAATTCCATGCAATGATAACTTCATTTGCTGTGATAGAAAATACTCTGAAAACAATGAATAAAGAACTGACATAAAAATATGTATAATTCATGCTTTAAAAAGTAGCTGCCCAGTGTTATAATTTGCATTTCTCAAATGACCAAAAATGTTGAGCATTTTTTCATCTATTTATTTCACATTTGTATTTCATCATGTGACAAATGTGTATTCATCTCAGATGCCCATTTTTGGATTGAATGCTTGAATCTGGTGTGGGGGGTTGATTTTTGAGAATTTTTATTAGTTTTATACACTTAAAAAAATGAAGACAGGGGCTGAGGAGATATTTCAGTAGAATTAGTGCCTGCCTGGAAAGCACAGAGTTCTGTGTTCAACCCCAGTACTGCAAAAATAAATAAATAAATAAAGACAATATGCAATATAATAATTATTATTACCTTCCTACTATCTTCTTTTGGAATTCTGTATTATTCTTTTTTAAATTTAATTTAGTTTTATTTTGATGATTAAGAAGTAACAACAAATTTTTAAAAAAGACAGAAACAAGTAATATGCAACAATGTATACATTACAGATATTCAAAACAGGAATAGCTAATTTCCAATGGTTGTTATGTTACCTGTTTTTATCATCAAATCTGCTGCTCAGATTAACAGATAGAATTGTACAAGATTGGAGGACTAATCCAATGTTGTAGCTTGCTTTCAATAAATCTTAGTATTCTCCCTTGTCTTTTTTGCCTTAAATTATTTTACAGAGCGTATAGGGGTCGGGAAGACAGATTAGTAGAATAAGCACTTGCTTGGCAAGCGTAAGGGCCTGAGTTCAATCCCTGGTTCTGAAAAAAAAAAAAAGTACAATATGTGAAAAGACATTAGGAATAGTACACAATTAGAAGATCAAGATAAGAAGTATTCAACCATGGCTTTTGTGTTACACATTGCCATCATCCATGTAGTTGTTCAGATTGCAGATACCAGCATACAGAGTTAAGGTGAAAATTCTAAACATTAACTTCTATTTTCAAAAAGTTGATGGAAATTATCAATGCAATCATCTCAGCCATTTGTATGTTTTTCCCTGCTTTTTTTTCTATCTTTTCTCCTTTCCCTCATCTTCATCATTTAATGTTTAAATTCAGGTTTTTTTTTTCCATTTTACTATATTACACGTTTCAGTTTTATTTACTTTTTTCACGTTCTCACACTAGGGAAATAATACTATTTATGCATGTGGTTCTCATTTATTTCATTTATGAGTATAGTCTGTATGTGCGTCTACCTACCTATAAAGGATTTAAGTTTGTCTTTCCTTATTTCTGTGTAGTACTCTATTGAATAGAAATAACACATCATTTTCATGAAGTCCTCCATTGATGGACATTTTCGTTGCTTCCAAGATTTGGCTATAATAAATTGTGCTGCTATAAACATGGGTGTATATATGTCACTATGGTATGATGTTTTCAGTTCTTTTGGGAAAATACCTAGAAGGGAAATAGCTGGATTGAATGGGATTTTTGGCCTAGTGTTTGAGATGTCTAGACACTGATTTCCATAGTGGTGGTACCAGTCCACATTCCCAACAGCATTGGAAAAGGGTTGCTTTTTACTTACTACATCTCCAGCATTTGTTATTAGCTGATTCCTTTATAATATCTGTTCTTTCTGGGTTAAGATGGTATCTTAGTGTTGTTTTAATTTGAATTTTTGAATGGCCAGTGGTGTGAAAAATTTTTTCATGTATTTATTTGCCACTTGAATTTCTTCCTCTGAGAAGTGTGTATTCAAATGTACATTGTTGGATTGGGACTTTAAATTTTGGTGGCAGAATTTTTTTTTTAGTTCTTTACATAATTTAGATAAAAGTCCTATATCTGCGTGATTCTTGGTTTTAATTTTTTCCCGATGTGTGTATTGTCTTTTCACTCTGTTGATGATTTCTTTGGCCATGCAGAAACTTTTCAATAAGGTTGTATCCCTGTTGTTGATTCTTTGGAGTATTTCCTGTGCAGTTTAGTTTTTGTTCATGAATTATCTGCCTACTCCTATGACTTAAAGATTTCCACCTAATTTGTCTTCCAGGAGATTTAGTGTTTTTGTTTTAATGTTTAGATATTTAATCCATTTTGACTTTGTTTTAACGTATGGTGATAGACCCAGATCTAGTTCTAGTTTTTGGCATGTTGAGAGCCCATTTTTCTAGTACCATTTGTTAGAGAGGCTATCTTTCTTCCAGTGAATATGTTTGGACCCTTTGTTGAAAATAAGATGGCTAAGTGTGTTTGTAGTTGTATTTTGACCTTCTACTCTGTTCCATTTATCCTTCTGTCTGTTTGTTTTTTTTTTCCCAGTACCATGCTGAATTTATCACAGTAGCTTTGTCATATAATTTCAAGTCAAGAATTGTACTTTCTCCTGCATTGTCTTTGTTGTCCAAGATTGCCTTTATTATTCTAGAACTTTTCTGGTTCCAAATAAATTTTAAGAATGATTTCTCTAGATCTTTGAAGTATATTGGTGTTATTTTTATAGAGATTTATTAAATCTGTAAAACAGTTTTAGAAGAATGGGCAATTTCACAATGTTGGTTCTTCCTATCCAGAAGCAAGAAATATCTTTCCATTCTCCTCTTTGATATCTTTTATCAGAATACTGTCATTTTCATTGTATAGATATTTTATTTCCTTTAATAAATTAATTCCTAAATATTATATGGTTTTGGATGCTATTGTGAAGTGTATTGTTTCTCTATTTTCTCTCTCAGTGTGTTTGTTATCTATGCAGAGGAATGCTATTTTGAGTATTAACTTTGTAATTTGCTATACTGTTGAATGTGTTTACTAATTCTAGGAGCTCCTTAGTGGAGTTTTTCAGGTCTTCACAGTAGAATATCATGTCATCTGCGAGTAATGATAGTTTATCTTCTTCTTTACCTACTCTTATTCCTTTTACTTCTCTAATAGCTCTAGCTGATGATTTCAGAACTATGTTAAATGGCAATGGTGATAGAGGACATCCTTGTCTTATACCTGATCTCAGAGTAAAAATTTTCACTTTTTCCACATTTAGAATTATGTTGGATTGTCATAGATGGCTTTTATCAGATTGAGATAGAAACAATCTATTCCAATTTTCTGTAGAGCTTTGATCATGAATGAGTGTTGGATTTTGCCAAAAGCCTTTTCTGTATCAATTGAGATGATTATGTAGTTTTCTCTTTTGGATCTATTAATATAGTGCATTATACTTATAGATTTGCATATGTTGAACCAACCTTTCTTCTCTGGGATGAATTCTACCTGGTCATGGCGTATAATCTTCTTGATGATTTGCTATACTCTATTTGCTAGTATTTAATGAGGATTTTTGTATGTATGTCCATAAAGGAGATTGGCCTGTAATTCTCTTTTTGCTTTAATCTTTCCCTGGTTTTGGTATCATAATAGTACTTGCCTCCAGGAATGATTTTGGGAGTATTGCTTCTTTTCAATTTCATTGAAGAGTTTGAGGAGTATTGGGGTTAAATCTTCTCTAAATCTCTTGTAGAATTCAGCTATGAATCCATGAAGACCTGGACTTCTATTTGTCTGTAATTTTTTTAATACATTTTCAATTTCATCGGTTAATATTGGGTTAGTGAGAGTTTTTTTCATCTTTATTCAGTTTTGGTTTGTGCCTATCTAGGAATATGTCCATTCTTTTCTGCATCTTTGATTCTTTGAGAGTAAAATTTTCAGAGTAGATATTGGTGATCTTCTGAAATTCCACAGGATCTGTACTAATTTCACCCCTTTAATGCCTTATTGATTAAATTTGAGTTTTTTCTTTCCTGTTTTTGATGAGGTTATCAACGGGTTTATCAATTTTATTTAATCTTTAAAGAACCAGCTTTGAAATTCGTAAGTTCTTTGTATTGTTTTCTTTGTCTCAATTGCATTAATTTCTTCTCTGTAATTTCCTCCAGTCTTTGGGCCTTCTGTTTGGTTTTCTCTTCTTTTTAAAGATGCTTGAGGTGCAGCCTTGGGGTATTTATTTTTTCTCATTCTGTTTTCCTAATGTGTGAGCTCAATGCTATAAATTTTCCTGTGAGAACTGCTTTTGGTGCATCCCACAAATTCAGGTGAGTTGTGTTCAAATTTTTGTTGGATTGTAGATATTGTTTAATTTCTTGTTCAATTTCATCTGTAACTCATTGGTTGCTGAGGAGGGTGTTATTTAATTTCCATATTTTTGTGGAATTTTTGTGGTTTCTTTTTTCATTAATTTCTAGTTTGGGTGAACCATGGTCAGATAATATACTTGGGATAATTTCTGTTTTGTTTTGTATAGTTGAGCATGACCTATGCACTAGTATGTTCATTATTTCTGTCTTTCTTTCTTTTTTGTATTTTAGTAAGGGTCTACAGGGTCTCACTACATAGATCAGACTCATAGTGATCTGCCTATGTTCAGCTTCCCAAGAGCTGGCATTACAGTCATGCAACACCATGCCCAGTGTCAATTGCAGTCTCAGTGTACCCCGGGGGCAGGACCAGCATGGCATGCCAAGGATTGAATCCCTGGCCATTACATCTGCCTAAGCAGGTGCTTTAATCTGCTGAGCTCTTTGGCCAGTCCACCATGTGGTCTATTTTAGAAAGGGTCCTGTGCGCAGCTGAAAAGAATGTGCATTCCGATGTTGTGTGGAACACTCTGTGTATGTCCAGTAAATCCATTTGTTCAAAAGTCTGCTAAAGTTTTACTATCTCTTTGCTAATCTTTGTCTGCTTGATCTATCTTTTTGAGATAAGGGGGTGTTAAGGTTCTGTGTTAAGTCTATGGTATTGGATATTAGATTTTTCATGTCATTAAAATTTGTCTTATACAATTGGGTGCTCCTGCATTTGGTGCATACATATTTATGACTGTTATCTCTTCCTCTTGAATTTTTCCCCATATAGTGACCTTCTTTACTTCATTTGATCATTCTTGCTTTGAAGTTTAGATTGCATGTGAACAGCATTGTTATCTCTGCTTTTTTCTGAGGTCCTGGTGCATGTAGTATATTTTTTTCTCATTCTTTGATTTTCAGTCCATGAATTTCTTTATGAGTTAAAAGTGTTTCTTGTTTAAAGCATATTGTTTGATTTTGTGTCTTAATCCACTCTGCCAATCTATTGCTTTTAATTGGTGAATTGAGTCTATTTGCATTGATGGTTATAATTGATAATGTATTCATTTATGTTTGTCATGCAATTTTCTTGCTGTTGATAAGCTACATTTCTCCTATGTTTAATTGTTTGCCCTATTTGGTGGGTTCTTTCTATTGTCATTCTTGGAACTGAGGTAATTTGGATCTCTTTCTAGAATATCTTTTAGTACTCTGTGTAGGGTGAATTTGGTCATCATGAATTTCTTTAGTTGTTCTTTGTCCTGGAAATTTTTAACTTCTCTGTTAAACTTGAAAGAGTTTTGCAGGGTATATCACTCAGGGTTGCAATTTGTTTTCTTGTAGGACATGAAATACTTCGCTCCATACTCTTCTTGACTTGATAGTTGTTATGGTTTGGTGTATTTACAGGGTGAACAATATAGTACAGGACATGTTTTGTAATAGTATTTTATAATGAATCACCCAAGAATCACATACTACAATTGCAGGAAATTGATTCACACACTAAATACTAACAAATATAGCTGTGGGCATAGAGCTCATAAGCAATGCATCCCACCAGTCCAACAGGAGGCCTAGAGCCTACAATAAAGGTTCATGCTGGAGACTATATCCACTTCATGGATATATTCTGGAAAGGCTCAAAGAGCAGTGGTGGAAGCTAGGAAGTCTATGCCAGTGGGATGAAGGTTCTGTGCTAGCAAACTGAGGGGTCTGAACTGGAGCTAGGAAGCAATAATCAAGGTAAGCACCAGAGTCCCTCTAAATGTACCACAGCTATCCTCAGCAACAATGAGGTCCTGAGCTCCTCCAGTGATGAAGAAAACTGAGTTCCTATCAGGAAAGCCAGAGTGACAAACTTCATGAGGCTGAGCAGTGCACTATCTTCCCTTCTGGAGCCAGGAATTGATGCTCAAGATGAGGACCCAAGCTTCTCCAAAGTTCATTGGAAAGCCAGCATGGCAGGTCCTCCAGCAGAAAAGCCCAAAAGAACTAACAGCTTTCAACAGCATCTTGGAACAGCATCCCTAATAGTGTTTTAGCAGCTTCTCCTGTTCTGCTTATTTGGCTTGGGCATAAATTTCAGGGGAAATTGCTCACTTGCCAGCCCCAGCAGTGTCAGACCATCAAATTTCAATTTCCCTAACTTCTCAGATAGTGAGCATTGTGTTCTCCAATGAAATTAGTGATATTCATTAGAATGCATTATTCAGAGCTCTTTTGGTTAAAGGATACTACGGATAGGGGCTAAATTCAAAATCCAATGAATTAAAGGTTTAAAAATCTATTATCTAAATTTCTTCCAATCGAAAGTTTTGAGAAGGAGACTTACATTACTTTAATCAGAGGCCAAAGAAATAATTTACTGGTTCAAGTTTCCAACAAACTGTATTTCTTTCATGTATGACTCATGAAAAATTCATATTCAAGCCACAGGATCTGGAAGGAATATGTCCTCTGTTGTGAAAAGGGCAAAGAAAACTTCAGCAAATACTCCTGTTGGTGAATTTTTAACAGGACTATCATGAAGGGTTTATGTGATGATCCAGGAGATAATTGAGAAATTTTGGATGCTTGTTCTTCTCTACCAAATCTGGCTTATGTTAGTTCTGAGCCAAGCTGTTGACCTTTTCGTACTTCTTTTGCTAAGCTCTGGCACCAAAAGGATTATGTATCCAAACAATTTTAGAGAACCTTTTCACCAGGAGAAAAGAAGGGGGCTTAAAGTTAGTGAATACTGCTGCATTTAACCTGTTTAATTGGAACACGTTAATTAGATCTAATTGCAAAGCTGTTTTAATTGGAAAATCAAGCATTGCACTGACATTGGTGTGCATGATTAAACAAAGTAACTGAGGTCACTGGCAGATTGTGTAAGATTCATGCCTGTGATTGATTAAGTATGAAAGTTAATCAATTTAATTTATGTGATTGATGTTGATTCTTTCCTTTGGAAATTACCTGTTCATATCTTATTTTTATCAGAATATTGTGCATAGAATGTCAACCAAACTACACTAGGACTTCAATTTGTTTATTTTGGTATGATGATGTGTTTATTTCTGATCTAAGTAATTTTAACATGGCTATTGTGTCACTAATTCAAATTTTCAAGTTAATTGAGATAAAATTAGATTTTCTATTAAGAAAATTTAATTTTCTTGAGGAAATAACCAGGCAACACAGGAAACTTAACCTATTAGTTCCATCAGTGTAGTTGATGGTTTATTGCTTTAAAACATATGCCAGGCAGCTCAGGAACAAGGTGTGTCCCTTTTTTAATCATCTCAGTGTCAATATGCTGTATGCTTCCTGATGACTATGTGGATAATTATAATAATAATGAGAAAGATGAAGAACATTTATATAGTACTTATTATGTGCCAGGCATTGTTATAATTCCATTAATAACTAATTTAATAACTTTAATTATGTAAATGCATTTCCTTCTGGAGCTTTCTTTCAGCAAAGCTGCAGTTATGCTATCTTACTTGTTGAATGCTATCTCTGACACCCATGTGCTCACATGTGATTAAGTCATTGTGAGGGATAATTATTAGCCTAGGTCACAAGTTAACCAGCACTTGATAAATTGTACTTTTCAAATTGAAGACAATGAACTTATTCATGTGATGGAATCTAAACCTTGTATCAGTCACAGATCTCTAGAAAAGAACATAGAGCGGCTGCTTTCTAGCTACAATGCCAAGATTGCTGATTGAATGTTAATGTTTATTTGTTGTTTTGCACTGGTGGGCCCTGCAACTATACCTGTGTTTAAAAGAGACAGCTCTCCTAAGGATTGATTTGAAGGAACTGACTTAAGGTATTGTATCGGTCCTATGAAACTCAATATTTATACTAATGCACTGACAAGAAATGATGCTGGATTTTTTAGTCTAAACTCTATAGGACAGTTCCACAGGCTAACAACACAGGCTTCAGTCTTACCTATTTTCTCTTTCAACAACATCAGGCTTTGCTATTAAAATCTTTAATTGATTTGAGGTACTCTATCTGCATTATTGAGGATGACCACACTTGTATAATGACAGCTGGGTGTAAGTGCTGATCTGCAGGATCACCTAGATAAGGGTTTGATTCAATAATTGAGTTATAGCTAGTTGACTTGACACACAAATTCACCCATCCCATACCCTTGAATTTGTAGGAATGGAATACCCAGTTTTCAGGAATCATGACAATAAAGGTATTAATAATTATACTGAAAAACAAGTATATTACTGTTTTCAAGTGAGATTATGCAGTAAGTTTTCAAAGTTGAATAAAATTTGGTAGATACTGAGATTGGCTCACTGAGCTACGTTTCTTTTCTTATTTTTTATTTTTCCTGTCCTGTCCGTTTTCCAAACTTCCTTACTATACAGGGCCTGTGGAACTCAGTTTTGGCCAAAAACATATAAACAGAGGATTACTGAAGAGAGATATTGCCATGGAAAATCTAATATTTTTTCTTTGAAGAGAAAAATGTCTGCTGCATAGATTTCCCACTGCCCTTTTTTCTTGTCTGAGCTAGTAGAGAAATCATGTGCAAGCATGAGAACAGAACCCAACAGATAAACGTATCAGATGTAAGATAGACAGGAGCTGGTTTCTCCGAGTCAGGTTCTGAAAGGCTTCTCTCTCTTTTTTTTAATGTGTTTGGTACAAGGTCTACAGGTTTTCACTACACAGATTGGATTCATAGTGATCTTCCTTTTTTCAGCCTCCCAAGCGCTGGGATTACAGGTGTGCATCTGTTGGAGATGCAAAGCCAATTTTGACCTCAAACTAAACCATTCTCTTTCTCAAAATGACTTATCAGGAGAAGCAACTCTAAAAGTCTTAAATGTCTACGAAGTTTTTAAAGGAAAATCAAGGGCTCCTAGAAGACTAAGCAAATTTGAGTCATTTGTTGAAAAATGGATACATCTTGAGACGTTAATGTTAAATCAAATAACTCCAACACACAAGCTTAAATATTGTATGGTTTCTCTTATATGAATATCTATCTATCTTGAGAAATAAAACACAAATAATAAGAAAAAGATGAAATTATTTTAATCCAGTAAGACAATGTATCAAAAACTGTAACTTGAGTTAATACAATTATCTCACAGGTTTTATATATTCTTTTGCCTATTAGTCTATTTTTCAATCTGAATGTATGATAATGAACTTGTTATAAGGTCTTGTAACAAGATAAATAAGTTATTTTGATGCTTGAGCAATAAAGGGATTGAGGGAGGGAGAAAAGAACTGTAACGTGTTATGTTCATGTATTAATAAAAATAATGGAAAAATTCTAATTAATAAATTAAAACTGTGAGCAATATTGACTGTAAGGAGCTATGAAATCATCTATATGTTGTTCTGAGCTCTGCGGCTATGTGTATTGCTATGTCAGAAAATGCTTAGCTCTAATATAAAATTGGAACTATGTTCTATGGACTTCTGGAGTCTATGGACGCTTTGAATTGGTCTGGTAGAAGCAAGACAGCTATAGTAAAAGGTGAAAGATTTATATGATCTGAAGAGAAACAGAGTATACAAGACAGATATAGGCAAAGCAAGTGTGAGTGTCATAGAAGTGTTTAGAATATATTTTCTCTATCTGCAGACTATATTAGTTTCTAATCATCAGACAGGAAATGATATTAAAATATAGTATTATCAAAAATGCAGTGTCTGTACCTTGCTCCCTTATACTGTTTATGTTTATGTTTACATTGTCATGATCTTTGAATGAAGGAGCGTCAAGCAAGTTCAGTGTCTAAGATACTAGATACAGTGATGCTAGAAATATAGAAAAAGAGGCAAAAATAACAAGTTGCCTAAAATGGAAGTTTAAGGGGAACGTATGTGAATTCTGTGAGTTTCATAGTGTATTACTAAAGGAAATAACAACCTGGCAAAATGAACTTCAAGGGAAGGAACTTATCTTACAATTTTAAGCACAAAAGTTGTATATAGGGATGTCTCTTTTTATTTCAAAATTAGAAGTTCTACATACACGTTCACAATGTGGGAATAATATAAAATAAGAAATAAGAAAAGAAAATAGTTTTTCCCAAACACGCTCACAATCTTAAAATCTAAATGCAGGAAGATCTTAGAATTTCTATGTGTTACCTCTCATGTGCTTGGAATAAATAGTACTATTATTCAAAAATTATAACCTCAGGACCTCAGGACCAGGCAAGTGACATGCCTTCCATGCCGCAGGTAGTTGCCATGGGAATTGCAATGTCTACTTATGCAAATCTTATGATTTTTCCAGAAGATGTTTCATTTCTTGGTTTTCTTGACTAGCAAAGGAACTCTGGCCTCACTGAACCTGCCTTCTAAGGTGAAAGGATGAGGCGGAGCTGAAGAGTGGGGGCCAATATTGGGTGTAGAATCAGACTCCATGTGGGTTCTATAATTTCTTCTTCTTCCTCAACAATGAAACACACAGTCACCTATTCTTACCTAAGGAATTTATGGAGGAAAGCAGAAATATATTTAAAAATACAGAAATATATCTTTGCACACATGTCTCTATGTAAAAGGCAAAACAAAACACAGACCAACGGGGCCTCCTGGTTCAAACAAAATAGGATAAAGAATTATTTCTGAGGAAGAGACCAACACATTTAATGTCACACAATGTGATTAGGACCACATAGCCCTGTGTGGAAACCACTCCCCTATGCGCCTCAAGGGCAATGACATGTGGCATGTCCGGAAGGATTTGTTTGGGAGTTTTAAAAAATACACTGAATTTTGAAGACAGTGAAAAAGAAGTTTTTAATTAATCATATATTGAAATAAAATGTGTTCATAATAGAACATATATTATTAAAATTACACTAACCCAATTCACTTTGTTAACATAATTACTAAAATATTTAAAAATATTTAAATTTTAAACAAAGAACTCAGAACTCCATAGATGAAACTGTGGATTTTGTTGAAAATTAAGATAGTCATAAATAATCCCAAATCTATTTCTTAGAGCAGGCTGTTTATACTTGTTTGTCTTGATGCAGAAGATTTGTTTTATTCTTACACAGAAAAGACATCTTTAATTTATTAAGTAGTTATACCTAATTTGCAAAATAAATTAGGATATATTTACATGAAAATATTGTATGTATGTAAACAGAATTTAAAATACAACAGAGCTGCAAACTGATTAGCATAGAATTTCAGACTTAGATTTTTGTGAAGTTACATCATTTCTGTGTAGTACATTTATGGGCAAATCTGGCTTGGTGCTTAATTTAAAACTTACTATTTTCCACTAAAATATGTAACATGTCACACTAAATGGAAAAAATGAATGGAGCTGATAAATTATGTCCCATTGGTCCAAAGTAGAAATAACTGACAGAAAAGTCACATCAGGACAGGTTTTGCTAGCATAAGATCTTGTAATTACACTTTGAGAATCAGAAGATTTTTATTTTAAAATTGTGGTTGTAAATTTGAGAAGTTATATTATGTTAACACTATGGTTAGTAATAACTAGAGCTAAAAAGTGTGTATTATAATCATACCATTTTGTGTTCTTTGTTGTTGGGTCTCAGGAAAGTTCCTATTAGTTTTATTTGGTTGTATGATGCTATGAAACAAATAATTTTTGCATTAATAGCAGGAAAAGTAACCTTATGTTGTAAAACATTTACGTATCGAAAGATTGCTTTGCTTATTTTATCACTTTATACCAGATAGATCTTGTTCTAAGTTTTTAGACATCATTGCTGTAAGTAAAAAAAAGATAAAAATTTTGCAAACTAATAATATCAACTTGCAACCTAAACTTAAACACAGCTATCGGAAATGCTTTTTAATGTCATTACTAAAATATTTAAAATAAGTTATTTTGATGTTATTCTTTTAAACTACTTGAAAATTGGTTAAGGTGCTTGTATTCATAAATAAAATGTTTAGATCTCAAAAAAAAACTATTAGTGGTTCTTTCATTAGTTAGTGAAACAAAGGTAAGATTAAATTATCTTGCATCTTGCCTTTGGCATTAAAACAAATTAAATATATTCTTTTCCATGACCTCCTTTTTTCAGTCTCAAATCAGGCTGGTTCAATTTTTGTCCAAACTATACATTCAGGATCTTTCCAACCGTCCTTCCTACGTATTTTTCCTACATGGTCCTGCTCAAGGCCAACTGTCCACCCTGCTTTACAGTTTATGGTTCTTACTGATTGGCCTCTCATTTTGTCCTAAAGCCTTTATTAGGTATTTTGCATCATTCTAACATTTGAGTCCTTGATTATAAAACTATCTGTCCAAAAGTATTTATTTAACTTGCCCAAAGTCAGGAATCTGTTCCCATTTGGAATTGGGATTAAAATTGTATTTTGAAGAAATATTGTCAGAATTTTGTATTTCCTTAATGCCATCTTCTTTCGGGAATTACCATCAGGAAATTAAAACACTTAGTCATTTCCTACACCTTCCAAACAATGTTCTGGATAATCCCTGCTTGTCAAAGAATTATATAATTGTGCTACATGTTTTAAAGCTATAAAAGATTCACAGATTTTATTTGTCTTTTACCTTTTATTTTTTAAAGCGAGCACAAAATAATGAGCATAAAAATGGAAATGATACAAAAAGAAATGTTACAGAATTTTACTGAACAGAATAATATCCACTTAACAATATTTATTGTATTGCTTACTCTTGTCTTCAAATTAGTTGTCTACATTACCAGATATACGTATGCAAATTTTAAAAAAACAAGCAATTAAGAAAAGAGGGAAAAAAGTGAGCATTAACTCTTTTAACTATAGACTCAGAAAGAGTAAATAAAAACTAAAATGTACAATAGATAGTGTGAAAGAGGAAAGAATCTGTATCTTTCAGTAAATAATGAGATGAGAGAGATAGGAGGAGGAGGAGGAAGGTATATTCTATGTTAATAAGCATGTTGGCTGGGATAATAGTACTGTGGATTTCTGTAGGTCCACAGATTTTGTTTTATTTGTTTGCTTTTCCTTTTCCTGTTAAAAATACCTAATTAGTATCCAGTTTGAATGTCTTTCACATCTCTTTCTGTTCTAGTTTATCTCCGTAAACTCACAGTATATGTGGAATGTTGAATAGAAGTCGAGTTAATAATTTTAGCTTACAAGGGAAAGCACTCAGTATTTCAGCGCCAAGTATGATGTCAGCAGCGGGTTTTCAGTAGATGACCTTTATCAAGCTAAGGAAGTTCTATTCTATTCCTGCTTTGCTGTGAGTTTTTATCAAAATAGATTCTAGTGGACGTTCTCCAAGAGATTTTCTGTGCTTAGTGAAATAATGATGCAGCCCCCAATTTCTTGATATGGTAAATTACATTATTTTAATGTCAAACCAGCCTTGTATTCCTAAAATAAATCCCATATGGGACTGCTATATACTCCTGCTTATGTAATATTATATTTTCTAAGTTTAAAATAGAATGTTTATATTTGTGGAACACACTAGTTTGCAGTATACTTCTTTGGATAGCAGTGCTTAGGTTTCCAAAATTGCTTCTAGAAATTTTACAAGAGATTATGTGGAATTAACATAATTCTCTCTTAACTGCTGCATAGAAATTCCTTGTGAATCCAACTGACCTTAACTTTGTCTACATTTCAAGGTTGCTAGCAATATAAATTTATTTAGCAGATAGCATACTATTCAGTTCATGCATTTCTTCCTGTATGAGTCTTATAGTTTCTGTCTTTAATAGACTTTCCTACTTATGCAAATGTAAATTTTATTTGTATCATTTTTAATATTTCTTATGTCCCTAATTTTTCTAATATATTTAGTAATTAAGCTGTTTATTATTTGAAGAGTTGACAATTTTGTGGATTTTTTTCAAATAAATGTATCTTTGTTCCATTATTTTTCCTGTAGTTTTCTTTTTTATGTAAATAATTTCTATCCTCTGTATTACTTCCTTACTTCTGCAGAGTTTGGATTTCATTTCTTCTCATTTTTCTAATATTAGGGTTATTAATTTGATCTTTCATAGAATGGTCAAATACTATACAGTTTTGTTAAGCATGGCTTTCTCAACAGGCACATAGTTGGTATGTAAATTTTCATATCATTGTAGTCAGACAAATAACTGTTCATGTTTTAAAACCATTTTATTATGACTTGATTTGTGGTCCAAAGTATTTTCTTTATTGTTAAATCTTTGACAAGCACTTCAGAAAAATGTGTGCATTTCAGAATCTAGAATAGGGTTCTTTAATGTCAAATAGGAAAATTTGGTTGATTTTTTTTTTTTTTTCAGAACTGGGAATTAAACTCAGACCCTTGCACTTGCCAGGGAAGCACTTATTCTACTGAGCCATCTCCCGTTCCCGTGATAATATTTTTTAAATATAGAGGGTTTTTTTTAATTTAAAGAAAATACCCCAAAATACAAAAAAATTTTAGATTTTGATTTTTCTGTGCCCCTTTCATATAAATTGTTGTCAAGGAAATTGAATTTTTTTACACTTATTGTAATATTTTGTGTATGAGTTAGTTTCTTTTCCTTGTATATTGAAGCTTTGTTTTTAGGGTCATTTAAATATGCTAAAACTGCTTGATTATTTAACCCCTTTATCACTTTTTGGCAGAATGGGAAATTGAACTCAGGCCTTTGCGCTTGCCAGGCAAGCACTTATTCTACTGAGCTATCTCTCCAGCCCCCCCTTATCACTTTTTAAGAAGAAATTTTGGTCCCTGGTATCTGCTTGATATGAAAAATAAATATCTGATATAAATATTGTAATTTCCAGTATTCCTTATTAGCACTAACATGACATTTCCATTTTTTTCTTTTATTATTTTCCATATTTTCTGTTAAAAGCATATTACTTGTGCTCAGCATTTTGCATTTTTATCCATTCTGATAATCTATGCAGTTTTGATTGGGATCATTTAGGTTATTTACTTTTAATGTAATTACATGTTTGCATTTAAATGAGTTATGATATTTATGTTCTAGTATTCCCATCTGTGCTTCATTCCTTTTGATATTAATCTGATTGTAAATCTTTATATAATTCTAATTTACCCATCTTTTTCATTACTTATCTGTAGCTCTACTGTCCTATTACAGTTAGTGGCCAACTTCGAATACAGGCAAAAGTCAGGAGTGTTGGTATCAGTTCTTCCATTCAGCATTTTACTGGAGTTCCTAGGTAGACAATAAGGCATGAAGTAAAATAAAAGGATCTCAAAGAAGAAACAAAAGTTTAAATACCAGAAGGAATCAACAGATAATTTATTTGAATAAGCAGTACAGGGTTTAAAGTCATTATTCACTAACCCTTTTTGAAAGGTAGTATTCTATGTTATACAATTTAATAGAAGGTGTAAGCTTTTATGATAGAAGAATTCTACATTGAGGGCTGGTTGTTTCTAACAGATTTTTTATTTGTATTCAATTCTGGTTTTAATCTGTGAACTTTATTTTGCCCAGATTTAGTTAGACAGTAAGAATTAACTCTCTAGTTTATTCTTTTGGAAAATATAAATGCAAAATGTCTACTTAATATTTCACCTAAGCATATACTTCATCTCACCAATAAATCTTGTCCTAGATTAATTTGAATAGTGCCAAAGTAATTTATCAAATGATTTTTGTTATTTTCAATGAGAGGATTTGTCCATTTTCATATGCCATCTTGCCAGGAATATTTAACAGAAACAAATTTTACAGATACAGAAGTTAGCTGCTACAATGTCTACACTGATGTAGTAAGCATGGGAAGGAAGAGTTCAGTAAATCTATTACAAAAGTAAATATCAATATTAGTGAAGTAAATAATTTACTGTCTCTCAGCTTATTAAGAAAGGAGGTGAGCTAAATGTTATTCCTGTCTCTTTGTCTAGTACTGTTACATGAAAGACCTTGAATTGAAAATAAAAGTCAAGCGTGGCCTGAAGGCACAATACAATGTGAGTCTGGAATTAAGGATCACTTCGCTTTATTATTATTGTGTAATGAGTAACAATGGTGGAAGGAGAGATCTACCAGAGACAATTCTGGAGGTCATCAAGAATAATGACAGCACGGGCTCCAGCCCCAGGGTGCACTGAGACAGCAATTGAGACTGGGTGTGGTGGTGCACGCCTGTACTCCCAGCTCATGGGAGGCTGTAAACAGGTGAATCACTATGAGTCTGATCTAGTAGTGAGACCCTTAATACCCTGTGGTAAAAAAAAAAAAAGGACAGTAAATGGCAGCTGGAAATAAGGAACTGAATCTGCTTCTCTGTGATTTCTTTTAGTAATTGATAAACCAGTGACATTCACTTATTGCTACATATTTTTGATTTGCAGAAAATTATTGAATTTGGTCAAGAGAAGATACCACATTTTGAACAACAAACAATTATTAAGATAGATTTCTTTATTTTTGTAATCTATATTTCTGCTTAATATAACTGTAAGATTTGAATTTATTCCCAGAAAATTTTATATTGCTGGGTTTTCACTATCTTGCCTGCTTGTGGAGCCTTTTCAGATTCTTGGCTCTGTCAACTGTCATGTTAACTTACCCTTCTAGTCTGAGGTCACCTGGAAATATGATAAGCAAGCCTTCTTTATCACTATCCACAAAGTAGATAAAAATGTTTCACAGAAAAGGCCAAATACTGGTTCTACTTTCTTTTTATAAATCGGGGACAAAATCTTGAAGAGCAACCACTGCTAATACATGATTAAAATTATATTAAAACCATTCTGTTCTTCTAGAAGTGTCCATGCTCACTTCGATTAACAATCTCAGTATTAAGAATTCACAATCATATGTTTATGTTGAGGGCATAATAAGAATTTTTAAAAAAAACAGTGAAAGTCAAATCTATTGGTTTTGCAGATTTTAAGGCAAAATGATGATTTTGCATTTTCCTGTATCCATTTGGATCATGTTACGATGGATAAAAGCTGTTAAAATTTGACCTGTGTGGGCTGTACACATTGGTTTTAGTGCAATAAAACTATCTCTTTCCCAGTTGCCTGGTGCTCTGATAGTTCTAATTTGTCACCTTCTCTTTTAAATGGTCTTTTTAGCTCAGCCCAGGCTGGCTACTTAATCTTTCAATATACCATCATCTGAGCCTGTGATTAGTGGGATGCGCTACATGAGTGATGTTACTCCAGGTTCATTTCACTAAAAAATTCTGTTTGTTATAACTCAAGAAAAATGCAAATGCCTAATTTGCAGATTTTTAAGGGGAAGGAGACTTTCCTTAGTGTCTTTTTATGCAGGCACTATCTTTCATATTTGCTTTATTTTTTTTTTTTCTTTGCTTGTTCTGGTTATTGAAGACTACATGGTATTCCTACCTGGATGAAGGTATCTGTTGTGTCTATAAAAAGATGTTACTAAAATGAGCCTCTAAGTCAACTTTTGCCAAAAACCTTGTAAGAGTAAGTGACTGCTTTGTTTTTCATGTATGTTTCTTCAATTTGTCTGATTTATTGAAATATTCCAGTTCCTTTCAGCGTTCTTCCCTTATTTTATCATCTTTATTATTCAGAATGGAGAATGTCACTACCGTTCAACAGCTGTGGCATAGCATAAAGAATGGGAGATCACTCAGAGTCAGTGTCCTGTTCACACTCCAAGAGTGCTGAGAGGGGCTGATCTTCACTA
Organism: Octodon degus; assembly: GCF_000260255.1. Lineage (NCBI taxonomy): Eukaryota > Metazoa > Chordata > Mammalia > Rodentia > Octodontidae > Octodon > Octodon degus. The sequence continues at coordinate 9,204,581 of NW_004524661.1, read as the reverse complement.
TGAACCTGCAGTGCAGGAAGTCTCACAAATGTAGCACCAAATAGAAGCTTTGCAACATGTTATTGATAGAGCCAGGAAGCCAGGATAAAGGACAAAGAAGGACACCTGTGCAGGAATTTATGTAGGGACAGGGAAAGAGCAAGGGAAAGACAGGTTGGTCTGTTATGTGATTGACCTTTGGGACAAACTAAGTGATAAATCAAAGTATGGACATTTCTCAAGACAATGTGTTTTGATCCTACTTGGATAAAAAGCCCTCTAGGCTTTTATCTCTAACTATGCATTCTGGGAGATATAGGGCTTGTGGTCCCCAAAGCCCCTTATCTCTGCATATTGATCTCCTATGTGGGTCTGGTCAACATCCCCACAGGAGATCATCCTGATGTTAAAAGTAAAACCAGGCCCATATTAACTACTGAGTCTAAGTTGAGTATAAGAAGATTAATATCTTTCTTGTGAATAATTTCTATTATGATTCTTCCACCCTTTTCTAAATGTTTACATTCATTTTCTTAGTTATTAGATTCTCATTTTCTTCCCTTAAAAATCAATATTTGTATATTTTACATTTGATTCCAAATTCTCCTGGGAATTTTTCTTAAAAAGAGCCATATTCACTTGAAACTGTAGTTTGTTTTTTAATACAGAAAACTACACAAATTAGTGTCATCCTTGTGTAGAATCCATGCTAATCTTCTCTGCTCATATTATAGTATTTTGAAGCAGGAACTTAGCCTCATCTTTATATTATATGACCATTTAGTATTAAGAAATCCTGTCTGAAGTAATGAACATACTCTTTAAGACATTATTCTTTATACTTAGCATTCATTAGTTATGTGAATCTCGGATAATAGTATTACATTTATAGTATTAAAATTGTTAATTTCAAAACATTTGCATTTATATTGGTTCTTGTGTTTTATTTGTAGACAATAAGAATTATGTAGAGTATGTATAGCCATGTTCCATTACAAATGAAATCAAAGGTAACCGAGTAAAGAAAATCAAATTTGCAATGTTTATTTTTTTAAATACTTTGCAAACTCTCAGTTACCACCTTCTCCTGTTTAAACTGTGAATCTTTCTGATAGACACACTCACGCAGAAGCATAGAAATGAGCAAAGAGCTGTATAAGAAGAGAGGCAACATAGAAATGATCATTTTTCTTTCATTCATAAAAATACAAACCTCTCATCAAATTTACACTTGTGGCAATTTTTATCTCTTTCCTCCTTTTTAAAATATTGATAAGAGATTCAGAGCTTAAAACAACCTAGCGAATTCTGTGTTAAAACGGAAATATTTTTGGCAGGCAACGGGATAATGTCAACTTAATTCCTTTGCACAAGACTCTTTTCACAATTTAACTTGACCTTGAGTGTGATTGCTTTTCTAGCTCCAAGTGCAGTTCTTAAATATATAATGCCTACCGGGTTGTCAGATGGGTGACAGATCTGAAATGTG
>NW_004524661.1:9201547-9202373 GCF_000260255.1 Octodon degus | reverse complement strand
AGACAGACAGACAGACAGACAGACAGACAAACAGACATCTTGGTACAGGTAAGTGATTTGTGAGAGAATAGTGTGGTTTCCAAAGCCAGAACCAGCTAGTAAACTGACTGCAGAAACTTGGAAAGATTGTAATGTCAGAAAGGAGAAGAATTTTCTTGGAAGTCAAATACCAAGGTATCATCAAATGCTAGTTTATCCTTTTCTGGATAAAATGGGAGGAGGACATGAAGGAAGCCAGCTCAAAGGATAAGAATGGATTACATTAAGTGTGATGAACAAGAGAATAGGTGGTTTGGAATGTACTCAGTGCTCCGTAAGTTCTTATTGAGCCACTTTTTCTGTTCTAGGAAGCATACACAAAGAAGTAGGGAGACTACAATATACAGAACTACATAACTGATGTACTGTCCAGTCTAGGATTTGAAGATGGCTCAGCAGACTAAGAGCCTGTCTGAAAAGCTCAAGGACTCAGGTTCGATCCCCAGTACTGCACACCATACTGGACATGAAAACGGGCATGATGGTGCATACCCACACCCATAATCCCAGTGCTGGGGAGGCTGAGACAGGAGGATCACTGTGATCCTGAGCTGTGCAGCATCACTCAATACCAAATAAATAAATAAATAAAAGTAAAAAAAAGTCTCCAATCTAATGAAAAATAATCGTATTCACTACTACAAAATTAGAGTTATGCTAGTGCTAAAAAGAGGAGTGGGGTTGTGATATATTAAACTAGGGAGAACATGGGCTGGGAATGTAGCTCATTGATAGAGTGCTGGCCTGGTATGTGCAAAGCCCTGAATGCTCAATTCATGGCATACAC
>NW_004524661.1:9186633-9201397 GCF_000260255.1 Octodon degus | reverse complement strand
ATATATATATAGAGAGAGAGACTTTGGAGAGAAATTGCCTACCAAAGACAGACCCTATAGTGGAGAAAGCCTGTCACTTCAGAAACACTGAAAATGTCCTGTGACAAGAATAATGACAGTAAATATAAGAGGAGATGAGGACTCAGAGACAGATTGCTTGATGTCTTGTAAGGCATGTTTCAAAAGCTTATCTGCATCCTACGAGATGTGCAGGCTGAATTTCAAGTAGGACAGGGTGTCCGTAAGCACAGGCATAGACCTGCTGGTAGGATGAAGTTTGGAGGAGTGAAGGGCAGGGGTGATGGGTTGATCCAAAGTGCTATTGGAATGAACCAAAACAATACGGAAGTATGAGACACTTAGGAGATAAAGATTCAACATGCAAAGAAGTCTAGCTTAGTCACACAGATCCCACGATCATGTCCACTAAACCTCAGTATTTTTTAGGACCTGTGCGTACCTAGCACTACTACATCTTGAAAAATGTAGAGTCTCTGGGTAAAGTTTCAAACTCTAGCGACTCCTACCATGAGAAGAGTAAATGGTGGTGTGAAACCTGCAGGTGGAAGGGAGCCACCATGAAAGACCTGGCAAGAGAAACGTGTTTGGGCAGAGGCGGTGCCAAAGCTTTGACAGGATAGCATGTCACTGCTTTTGTTTCTTTTCCTGGACTGCTTAGAGATAACACTACTACTTCAGTATCCTGTGACTCTGAAAATGCAAATATCTGTCAAAAGAGAAAGAGAATGGTGGTGAGCAATACAGAAAATTGTAACATTTGGACCCTTTCCACTCAATTTGCTTGGTTTTATCATTCAAGTTATTACAAATATAGAATCTTAGACCCCAATTCAAGTTTCCTATGCCCAAATCTTTATGCTAGTACATCTCCTCAGGATTTATATGTGTACTTAAGCTTGAGAATATTGTCAATTTGTGACTCACTCAAAGCCAGAGAACCATCCCAGAGATGGGTAGGGAGCATAACACCTATGCTCACAATTTGACAAATTGTAATATTTTGTTGCTCAGACTTCTCCAATATGCATATTCATAAAGTCTGATGTGGGATGCATTTCTAAATGTGCAGATAGGATAAGTGCTGTTTAGTTCTTTGTTTAAGCTGTTTAAAACTGAAATAAAAGTAAAGAGAACCCAACTTTTAAAGTGACAATAGATGAAAGTAAAATTGATAGCAATAACAAATGAGGGGAAAAATATGTCGGAGCTCAAACTTAATAAAAAGAAACCTCCATCTGAAAGGCTGAGAGAGGATGTGCCGCTAACCACAGTCTTAAGACAGAAGATCAAAGGCCTTTTTTTCAAATTCTCTGTCTCTGGAGGTTCTGAGAGTTTTCTTTTTCTCTTTCCTTCAAAAACAAACAGCCCACTGATTGATTGATTTATTGCTGAATAACAAACCATGCTGAAATTTAATGCCTTAAAATTAAGTGATTTATCATTTCTCTCCTGGTTTTGTAAGTTGAATGGGTTCTTTGGGGGTGATTCTACCTTCTGGTCTTACCAAGTGGGACTCGGGTCAAGGACATTTGAGACCTTGATTAGAATCTGTCTGAGGTGGCTCTGTGAGGGATGGTAGCTGTTTAGTGTTGTCACCTGATGGTGTGTTGAATAAAGTGATTCCACAGGGTTTGTCCACTTCTGTGAACTCTAGTTGCTCAGAGGGAGGAAAAGAGGAGGAGAAGGGTGAGAAAGGGTGAGAAGAAAGGGACATGGTGTAGGGAAGAGGAGAGGAGAAGAAGAAAGTGGCAGGGAAAGAGAAGCGAGAGAGGAGAGTTGGGAAGGCAGTACTGGCAAAGATACCAGGCAAACTTGAGCAGGATTTACACAGGTAGAGAAGAATACATAATCAGTTCAAATTAGAAGCTGTTTTCACCCCTCCCTAAATATAGATTTCATTTGCATCGTCATCTCATCTGCTAAATGTCACTTTTAAAATGTGAATTTTTAAATGTCAGCTAACAAGGAAGTTTGACTACTCAACCTCTCCTGTTATTCTGACTTTACCAGCTTATTATTAAGGGCATTTTAGCAGCTGATTACTGATATTCCTAATTAAGCCTTCGTATGAGCAAATTAACTGAAGGATACATCACTTTTTAAAAGAATGTGGCGTGGAATTTGCTAGTTGGCTTGGGTGCATATCTCTTTTCAGACCAGAGCACTTTTAAAAGATTTGCACAGATCTAGAACTGCAATGCAGTTGTCCAAACTTTCTCTGAGCCATGATTTATCCTCCAACAGACCCTCCTTGGGAGATCCCAAAGACTCTGGTTCAGATGGGAAAAATGGAAAAGAAACCTAGTCCAACTAGACAGCCTCTAGCATCTTTCTAAGTAGGAGATGTAATCCTAGTGTCTTTTTCTGTTTTTGACTCAAGAAAACCATAGTAGGTTTTCTCTTCAACTCAGGCCCTTTAGATGCTTTCTGAAAGGAGCTCAATTAATTGCTAGCTTCATTGTCACAATCAAATTATCTAGTCTGTGAAAAATATGAGTCTAATTAGTGTTGTATCATATGTATATTAATCTGGCCCTCCCTTCTCTAATGAGACACAAACTCACTGCAAAATCTTTCTTAAGAAATAATAAATGGACTGACTCTGCATGATGCTATCACCTAATTAATCAAATGGCGACAATTTTGCAATCCCTGCGCTGTGATTTTGTTGTTAAAAAAGAAAGAAAACTATTTTATGCATTGGCAAAGAGACACAGGGGAGGACCTAAAGTTAGCAGTTAGCGATCTTTGATGAAACAAACAAGAGATTAGATGAATCAATACAGCCGAAAAAAACAAAAAAACTTCGCCAAACAGTCCAGGCAATCTGGAAATGTAAGAAAGTAAAAGCCATATTGGAGAAAATGGTCTGTTCACAGTGACATCTAGTGGTAATCATTTTCAAGCTCGTCCATTCCTAAATGAATTCCCCAAGAAAATATCATATATGAAAAAGCCATTATTTTATTTATTTTTATTAACACAAGCATGTAACTGATGTAATATGTGATTGAAACAACAGGGACAAGTATTTCATAAAACTACATGAAGTAGTATCAAATGGGCATTTAAAGAACCTGTGCTTGCCTGGGATGTGGGTGAATAGGTTGTGGTTGATTTGATGGCAAGGAGAATAATGTCTCTTGTCAGACATAAATATAGTATGTTGCTGAAACATGTGATGATAGATTTTTAAATATGTTTTCAAATGAATGAGGTGCAGCAATGAGAAGCCTCATGGGAGAGCTACATGTGAAAAATGACAGACTTTTCTTAAATTCAGATAACTGAAATAACCACGTTCTTAAAGGTCTATCTTGCTGAATACTGACCATTTTCATTGTTGTTTGGTTACAGTGGAAAAGCAGGACTCACGTGCTAAACAATACATGCATCCCTGTATTTGTGTATGGGTGGGGGCACACCGTGATTATCCTGACAATTAGGTTTCACTTTTTGTTTCAACTTTCTTCTAAATGGTGGTATTGAAAATATAAATTTTTTGAGTAAATACATTTGAAACCTTTGAAACAATAAGCAATAATTTTTGAAAGTTTTAGGCTTGCTACAATCTAGGTAGTAATAAAATTGCTAAATACTTCTTGTAGTCACTTGAGAAAAGAAATTTTGACAAGCAGGCACTTGTTGTGGGGGAAATTTTTGTTTTGCACCAGCTTTGACCCTTGTTCTAGGAGTATCTGCAGGAAAATCTTGTCTTATGGGTCCCTTTTTGTATCACTTTAGGGCATCCATCACTCATTATGGAAAATGCATGCCTTCACTCAACATTTTATTCAGCAAATATTTATGTATGTCTTTGTACCAGACACTATGAAAGAGTTGGAAGCAGTCACAAATTCTTGATTCTTGAAAATCCATGCCTTATTTTTTAATCAAAACATAATCTTAGCTAATGTCACACAATTTCTGTCTCCATCAGAATACCTGGAACTATCATTTTGTACTTGGCCTCAATATTCTATGGCATTTCATATGGGGTTTCAGAATGTCCTTAAGCATGTGTGTCTTTTAATGTGTCCCCTGCACATTAAAGCATATAAAAACTGCTTTGACCTTTGAGACCACCTCTTCTCTTCACAAGATAAGGCCCTTCCATCCTGACGCAGTAAGCACTATTTTAAGAGCTTGTCATTCTACTTTGAACAAAGTGAAGTCATTTTGCTTGTAATTGTCATGGTAAGTATTTTGAAAGCCCAAATATGACAATAATACATCCAAGATCAACTTGGAGCATTTGGAAAACACCTTCTCTCTAGACTATGTGATAAAATTAAATAACTTGACTTTTTCAGACAGTAAAATTTATCACTGAGGTATGAATTTGTCAAACACTGATGATTTAAATATTTAAATATGACTTCTGCCCACAGAAGGGAATTATGGTAAACAGATTCATTGAATTTCTAGCCTAAAAAATTGTCTAGGTGTTCTAGGCATTGCCACAGGCAGATTTCAGCAGCCTTTTAAATATATGAATTGAAAATGCTTCATACATGTACCTAAGGATAGGAAGAAAAATGACTTTTTAACATCTATCCACAGGCTTGAATTTGACTGACTTACAAAATCTTCCTAAAGGAATGATATTAAAATTCAGTAAAAATATTCACTGATGCAACGTGTCAAGCACTTGGTGTGCGTCTGCAGCCTCCAGAATATGTGTAGTACCCTTCCATTACCTTTGGTTCCACCTCATGCTGAAAAATGAAGCTTTGCCTTGGGAAAGTGTCACCTTTATCCTGTTTGAAATAAAATCAGTGAAGTTTTCTTAGCTTGACAGTGGCCAGAGTTCCTGTAGTATTCTGAACAAGGCATTTTAATGGTGGTATGCAGTTAATAGTACTTAGCAGTATGTCATGTATGTATTGAAATTTATCAGCGATAATGTTAAATATATAATGGGATATTTATCTTAACTATCCTGCCATCTAATGTGTTACATATGCCTGCACTAACGATTGTAATAAATATCACAAATGTCTTTTATTGCTTTACTCAGAGAATAATCAGCCACCTGTAACTCTCCCATCTCTCTTCTTTCTAGCTGTATTACCCTGCTTTTATTTCACTTAGCTGGATGGCTGAAGATGCATAAGTGCAATCTGAACTTCAGTCAGGTGATATTCATCTTTCTAGGGCTGACCCAGCTTTCAAAATCAGAATGAGCTCTGGCGACCCTATAACGGATTCTCCGATCGTTCTAGCCTTGTGGTTTGCAATCCAGTTTACATACTGGAGTCACAGGGAGGCTTTAAGCATATTCTTAGGTGTAAATGTTTAATAACTCATATATTATTTAATATATAAATTAATCATTCATATTATAATTACATTTAAAATATTTAAATTTATATGGATACTTGATATTGTATTTGTATTACATATATTGAAGACCCCCCATAGTCAATTTAATTGGGCAGGGGAGAAGGTGGAAGAGATGTAGTTTTTCTGAAGGTCACTGCTGCTTCTGATTGGAGAGCCATGGATGAAAAAATACAGTGCTTATTTCTAGCCCACAATACTTTTGTTTTATGTGGGGAAGAAAAGTCTATGAATGATATCAGTCAATGAGGCACAATCTAAATGATAGTAAGCATGTGTAGTGCAAATGTAAACTTCACTTTCTCCTTGCTTTTCTATCACTCAGCTGGCATCCCCTGAATGAGCTACTGTGACCAGCGCCTTGTATCTCCTCACATAGATAATGTATTCCAGTGTGATTATTTTTTCAGTAATTTGTTCTTTTTCTCTCTTTCTTCTTACTGTATACTTTCATATATACAGAACTTTTAAAGTAAATATTTGAAGAAACATATGATTAACTCCTGTCTATATCCAAACAGATAATTTTCTTTTCTTCTTTTTTAAAGAAACGTTCAGTGTTATACTCTAAAGAGAACAAAATCATGTAACTTAAGGGCCGGCCAAAAAGCTCAGTGGATGAAAGTGCCTGCACCCAGGTGCAGCGGTGGTGGCACGTGCCTATAATCCCAGCTCTTGGGGGGCTGTAAACAGGTGGATCACTATGAGTCCAATCTGGTAATGAGATCCTGAACACCCTGTAGACCCTTCCCTAAAATACAAAAAAAAAAAAAAAAAAAAATCATGTAACCTGTCGTCCTGTTACAATATCAATAGTAATGTCTGGTTGGTTATGCCTTTGTCCTAAGTCACAATATTCCTGGAATAGACACTCAGAGCGAAAGTGCTATGTGCAAGATTGTATGCACTCCTCATTTTTTATGTTTAACACCAGACCGAAAGAGGGCACATGTAGCTCTCGACCTGTGAGATGTCAGACAGGCTGAGTTCACATCCCAAGAAATTGCAGAATGAATTCCAAAGGACAATCGAGGTTGCGAGTAGGAAATTTCTTTGAGAGAAAGCTCCTGAGAAACAGGACGGGTCTCTAAAGGGGGTTGCCACCAGAGTGTTTTTCGGGGGCATGTGTAGAGCAAAGTCACAGTGTGGGTTCAGTAAGGGTCAAAGTGTAGTCAACCTAAAGATTATAAGCATAGCATCTAAGCTCATAGTGACCTGATGGGGAAGCTGCCACGCAGCAAGGGTATGTGGGAAGAGGAAATGCGTCTCTGGATGCTGTGGGCACCCATCTGGCTGACTCGTGCCCAGCTGCACTTCTTGGGCCAGGGGTTGCTACCGCGTAATTCCAAGTGACTGCTTGTGCCTCGGAGAGACACATAGGCTGAGCCAAAGCATTTCTGTCTTGAGGGCTCGCCTTCCTCGTATGCACCTCCACGAACAACTCTTAACATCTTTATCTTCCATGTATTTCCTTGAAGCTACATTTCTTCTCTGACTGTATATTAATTTCTGTCCAACTTAGCTGTCTGTGACAAGATCATGCTCCAGAGAAAGCTCCACCAGCAAAAACAAAAAACAAAACAAAACAAAAAAAACAAATTCAGTCTTTCTCTCTTTCAATGCAGCATGTCAGCAGCATTTTAATAACTATTCCCAGGATAAGTGTTAAAGGTAGTCGCCATGGTCCTATGAGTCCGTCGCTCCTCGGGATGATGAGGTGGCAGCCCTTATTTTCATGTTTGATATTTATTTCTATTTTATCATGTGCGTATAATGCATTTGTATTTATGATTCATCTAATTTTGTCTGCTTTTAATCCAATGGTTTACTTTATTTGGTCACACAAGCTTTGTCTTGAGTTGCATGTGAATGGATTCACCCTTCCCGACCACATCCACAGAACTGTCTTTATTTTTTTTTTAAATGCCTTTATCTCCTTTTAATAGTACTACTTTTGAATTTCAGATTAACCAAAACGATGTCTATGCCGTAGGAATATCATATTCTGTGTCTTGTGCTTTTGCTTCATATTTGCAGTTAAATATTTAATGAATTTCAAATGTTTCCTAAATTTATTAGTGTTTGTAAACACCTTTGTATTTTGATGTCTTATTTAATTACTGTCTTCTAAATCAGATTTAGGTTGAAATACAAATATTGGTACAACGTAAGAAATAAAGTAGTTTTAAAATAAAAATAAAAGAATGAAGAAAGGAACTTAGGAAGGTAAATGAGCTATACATATTGGTTTATAAACTGCATGCAGTAAAGTTAAGGATTCATCTAAAAACGAACCACAAATTTAATCACAAAGTGTTAGATAATGTAGCAAGGAAATACAACCAGTTCTTAAACTCCATTAGAGACTATTAAAATTAATTCCTCTAGCATACATGTAAGTAAACCCGCAGCCCTAGTTTATCAGTGAAATAAAAACGCTTCCTAAAACTGAAAAATTCTCTTCATTTTTTCCAAATAAGAGCTAATTTCTTGATTTCTAGTTTTCTCCTACTCTTTTTTAAATTATCTTAGGCAGAGACTTGCTTTTTAATCTCCAGGAAAAAAATAAAAATGTATTCTTCAGATGATCTGAAAATGTATTTCTTTCAACTGAGCTTTTTAAAATATTGAGTAGATACAAATTTCAAAAAGTATCCTGAGAAGCATCTATTTTAATTTGCAAGGTAAGTGCATTGGCACAGTGGACAATACTTACACCGCTCCTCTCCTCCTTCCTTCCCTCCTGCCTTTCATTCTTTGTCTCTTTCTCTGGCTTTCTTTTTCATGGATTCCTGCTACATACCTGTCTTAGTTACTCTTCTCTCCTTGCTGGGTCAAATACCCAACACCCAAATTGAAGGCAGTTTATTTAGCTCAGTTACTGGAGGTATCAGTGCATACTCAGCTGGCTCCAAGGCAGCCTGGCACAAGGCAGAAAGCAAACTTTCATGGCAGAGGCAAAGAGCAAGAACATAAAAGGAGGAGTAGCAGCAGCTCAAGCAGCTAGCTTCTCTTCCCTCCTTGCATTGAAATGTGTATTACTTGCCCCAGGGCAGGGCAGCATCCACCCCCACAGTAATCACAAACTCCAGAAACTGCCCCAAGATTGCTTGAGACTTTGAGGGGACAACATACATAAACCATAATAATAGCGTTTCTTCTTCTAACCTCCACTTTTCTGTAATTTGTTTGTGGATTTTAGGGTTTTTTTTGTCCATTGTTTTCTTTATCCTATTGATCATCCATCTAATTTATTCATCAACTGTGTTGAAAAAGTTATCTTACAGCTTCTTTATTCAGCAATGTATTGCAATTTCTTTCTACTTTTCAAATCTTCATTTTAAAAGAATGTAAGACTTGCCAAAGGTGAAATCATAAGTTTTAATTTAATAAAATTTACTGCTTCTTTTATTTTTTTTTTCTTACTTTGTTTTCTTCATTTATGTATTTGGTACAAGGTCTCACTACCCAGCTTGGATTTGTAGTGATCTTCCTGTTTTCAGCCTTCCCTGCTCAGATTACAGGCGTGGGCTACTACTCCAGGACTGGCTCATGGGCTCAGCGTGCCCTGGGGGTGGGGCTGCCTCTGCGTGTGGCACTGAGGATCGAACCCTGGTTCCTATGCTTGCTAAAGTAGGTGCTTAGCCAGCTGAGCTATCTCATGAGCCCTTGGTTCTTTCACATTTATGTATTAATTCCAAATTTCCATTATTATTTTATGCTTTTTGCCCATATTTCTTCTGTTACTGTGTTTCTGTTGACTGCATGTTTTACTCATCAAGAGAGCTTTAAAAATGGAAATCTAGTACCACTGATGAGATATTTACATAAGTGGTCGGAGCTGCTGCTGCTACTCTTGTTTTAGAACTTTATCTAGCAAGTCGATTCTACTAAACAGCATAATTTACAACGATTGTATTTCACTTTTAGGTCAGAATTGGATATGGGGAGCTTAGATAGCTACAGTTGTTTAATAGACACTGGAGTAGGTTATAAGACTAAGTTGCAGCACTTTCTATTGATCATAGAGAGACGCCATGACTGGGACACAAGCAAAGAGAGCCCTCAAAGAAACAATGCTGTCCAGTCACTTTCATGGTCAGTTGTTCTATAAATGAAGGCATTTTGTGAGGAAATTACCTTTGAATTTATAGTAAAAAGATTTCCGAGCTGGCTCTATCCTTAGATGCCAGTTCACCACTATGAAAATTATAATGAAAGGAAAGGAAAAATAGATATTCCTGGTCTTGACAATGGGGACCCCACATCTGAATTAAGTAGGGCTATTAACCTGTCTTGAGAAGACATGATGATCCTCTAGCAAATGATAGGTAATCGCTATCTTATGCTGAAAAATAAATAAATAAATACAATTAAAAAACTGTAAAACAGAGATTTTTAATTTCGAGTGTGCATGAAAACCACTTAGATAGCTTGTTAAAGTTTTCTGCAACCCACTTCCAAAGTTTCTGAGTAAGAGAAGTCTGGGTCAGGGTTATAAAATTCTAATTTCTAACAGGTGACCTGGTCCCATGCAGTTATTGCTGATATGGAGACATCTTGTGAATCATTGATGTAAATGTATCCCTTAGCCATTTTCTCTGTTACTCTTGTCTCGTTAATGGCAGAAAATACCCAACATCCAAAATTAAGGAAAGAAAGCTGACTTAGCTCATGGTTAGTGGAGGTTTCCGTCCATACTCTTCTAGCTCCAAGGCACAGCAGGACTCGGCAGAGAACGGTAGCTCTTGGCTGCTGAAAACACCAAAGAACAAAGCAGGGATCAGCAGCTGAGGCTTCTAACCAGCTTCTGTACCTTCCCTACATTTGTATGCAGATTATCTGCCCCAGGGCAAGAGTAGTACTGACACCCATAATTTCCCCTCCCCACCCCCTGCATTAATTCTTGAATTAGTCACAAACTCTAGAAGCCACCCTACTAACTGCATGAGGCTTTGGGGGAACAACTAGGCACAAACCATTACAGCCATGCAGCGGGCTGCTCTCTCCCTGTCCCCAGAGTGTGAACCCGCTACCACACTAGCATCCTTCTAGGCACAGTTTTTCTGTGATTATTTATTTTTGTACATTTTTTATTTTTAATTTTATGTTTCTTTAGTCCTAACTGCTCATACTTAGGAGTCTCCACCAAAGACTACCTTGTTTGTGCTTTTAATAAAAAAACAAAAGTCCATCCTTCGTTCCTTGCTACAACTTGCAGTGTAGTTTATGTTTTCTTGATTTTATACATTTTAGGAAATATGGGTAACTGAAAAATTTAGAAAATATGATCCATCTGTAATTCCTCAACTGTAGCACAACAACTGTTCACATTTTGTTTAAATTCTTCTAGAATATTTTTCCCAAAATTAGTTGATGACTTAACATTTTGTGGATTACGATTTAGGGGTTTTGATATGAGTGTATGCAAATGAGTTTTTCATTTTCTGAAGCCCATGTTAAAATTTAGACTGGTATGTCTGAATATAGCTAATGTTTTGTTGAGTAAGCATTCTCTCTTCAGATATTTTTTGCATAGTGAACTTTGAACAAAGATAGTGTTTTTAAACATGACGTTTAAGAAATCGGTGTTTTCTATAAATCAAAACTAAACTTTGTGAAAAAAGGTTTTTTTATCTAAACACCCTGTTATTATCTAAACAACACCCAGGATTTTGGGGCAGATTTATTTATCTTGATAGGTACTGATTGTAATCATTCCCACAATATCAGGCCCCGATATCAGGCCCCGATCTCTGAATGCCAGGGCTTATATTGGATAAGCAGGCAAAAAGCACAGAGCCAGACTGGATTGGCAGTCAGGGTCTGGTTTATACATAGTGGTCCACTGTGGAGTACAGTGACCAGCCTTTTCTAAGAGACCAGAAGCAACCAGATCTGGAACAGGAGCTGTTACCCGCACAAATAACAAACTGAAGCCTGGTATAGGGGCATTTTTTGCTACACTGATATGTTTGGCTATTACAATGTAATTTCCCCAAATTCCTGCAATGTGTTCCTGGAATATGTTCCTGAAAATTATGGAAGCTTTAAAATCCTCATTTCTTAGGATGAAAATACATAAAATTCATGCTTGAATAATAGTTGTTGCTATCATACTTACTGGTAATAATAATGCCACGTTCTTGAAATACTTCCCAGAATCACTGCTTAATAAGTGATTGCTGAAAGCATTTAAGTAGTGTAACTGTGTAGTTTGAAGTGGTAAAAAGAGCACTATCAAATGATTTTGTTCACCTTTCCCATTTGCCATCTGGCTTCTTTCATGATGTTGCAAACTCTGGAATAAACATACTGTATGGAAATTAGTTGGGGCCAGACACTTGGCAATAGATTAAGGCATGGTCTATGTAAGAAGACAGTAATTTATTTCTTAAAATGCAATTCAGACCACTGTGGATGCTAAATAATAACATCAATGCCAACTGGTACCTTTTATGAAATACTGCTCCATTATTAGAAGTACTACACTTGCTGCTTGCTTTGCCTTACTTTTTTTTTTAAATAAAATGTTAAAGATTAGTCTTAGTACTGAGACAAAGGGCCTATATTTCAGTAAATTATTAGTTTAATTCTTCCGTAGATTGCTAATTAAAGGGCTAGAATTTGCTAGGAAATGTGTGTAGAATGGAAGTGCTGAGATCAACAAGGTTTCCAGAAGCTTGCAAGCCAATGGATTGAAAGCAAATACATACAAGCAATGAATAAATAAACAGTAAATTATAATTTATATAAAGTTTATTGAAAAAAAGAATATAGGTGGAATGTTAGGGGGACTAGGAAAGGGCAGGTAGAGAATGACCCTTTCTTAGAGATGATATTTGAGTTTCAAGTTACAGGAGAAGAAAATGCCAGACACATGCTCAGCAGGGACCCAGGGGAGTAAAAAAGTTTAGCCTTTGGAAAGGCAATGGTCTTAGGATGTTCTATTCCATTATACTTACTATACTTTGCTGGATTTTCATTCTTGTGTTTTTTAAATTGCCATTAATAATATCTATTTTCAGGAATATTCTGTATACACCTGGAAAGAAGATATGTTCTGCTGCGATTAGATGTTCTATAAGTATCATTTGGGTGCATGTGGTTGATGATAGTTTACTGTTCTATATTTACTGATTTCTTTTTCAGTTTTTTTCTATCAGTGATGCAAAACAAGCATCAAAATCTCTCACAGGGGTGGGGAGATAGCAGATAGTTAGGTGGTTTAAGCACCTGCCTGGCAAATGCAAGTACTTGGGTTCATCTATCCCAGGAGCTTGCCAAGCCTGCCACCAAAACCAGCTTTGGTGGCACGTGACTGTATCCTAGTGCTGGTGAGGCTGAGAAAGGAGGATCACTGTGAGTATGAGCTGCATAGAGAGACCCTGCACCAAAGAGATAAATAAATAAATCTTTTAAAAAATCTCACAGTAGTGGTGATTTTGCCTCTTTTTCTTTTTGGTACAGTCTCAGTTCTCTTTTCATCACTAGACACAACATGCAACAGTCATAAATGAAAGGAAGAAGGGTTTACTTTAGCTCATTTTTGTAGAAATTTTAGTCCACAGTCATCTGGCTCCAAGGCAGGGCAGTATAGTAGGGCCGCACGGCAGAGCAGAAGCAGCTCCTGCCATGGCAGCAGGAAGAAGAGGAAGATTGTAGGGAGGAGGTTAACCTTTCCTGGACACCTTCCTTGTGACCCACCTCTATGGACCATATCCATCTTCTAACAACAAGTCAGTCAAAACTGCTCAGTGGTCTAATCCACCAATGTGTTTAGACCTCCGTGAGCCAACCACCTCCCAGAAGCCACGCCTAGGAATCCACAAGGATTTGGAGATTTACACAAATCGTAACAAATACTCTCAAATATTGCTTCAAGCACCAAGATTTCTGTTCTATTTTTTAAGTTTAAAAAATATTTGGCATTATTGTTTTCTTAATGGATGCAGCATTTTATCAGTATGTATCTTTTCTTTGCCCTTGGAATGCTTCTTGTTGTGAAGTCTGTTCGATCTCATATTAGTAGTTTTCAAGTATTGTAGTCATTTACATAGAATATTCTTCAGGAAGTGTCATACATTTGTTTTCAGTCATGCATTTTTAAGCTGAAGAGAATTACCTTTAATATTTATCCAGAACTGTACTATTTTCAAGGTTTATTATCAGTAATAACTACTTTTAGTTTAGTTTGATCTCAGAACATTTTTATTTCGCTTTAATTTCTAAAGAATGTTTTCAGTGGCTATATATTTCTGAAAAATGGAAGGATTTATTTTTTCATTTGTTTTGGGTGTCACTGAAAACATGATGTTCCATCATTTCTTCTCTCTCTCTCCCTCCCTTCCTCCCTTCCTCCATCTGTCTGTCCCTCCATACCTCTCTGTCTCTTTGTGGGTGCATGTGTGATTGTGGTACAGAAAATTGAACCTGGCCATTTTAAAATAAAAGGTTGAGGCACGATTGTACAAAATCACTAAGTGACCTGAGATCGGCCTGGAATTTGTAGTCCCTCTGCCTCAGTCTCGAGAATATTGGGATTACAGCCACACCAGGGTTCACTTTTTCTTGACTTTCGACTTACACATGAAGTCTTTTGATATTGTCCCACAATAGCATGAGAATCTGTTGGCATTCAAGAATTTCATCTCATTCTGTTCTGCAGAATAGCTCATTTTTCATCTGTCTTTGCATTATTCACCATTTTTTCTCTTATTTTCTTTTTCTAAGTTTTACTCAGTTAACTTTTATTTTGATTTTCATGTTATTTGGTCCTAAAATATCTGGTTTGTCTTTGTATCTCCTTTTTATTCACTAAGACTTTCTGTTTTTGTATTCACTGTGTGAGTCTTTCCATTTGCCTATTAAAGCACAGTTGATTGCATCTTAAATATGTTATTCTGATGAATATAACGATTCTGTCATCTTTGCTGTGAGTTTTTTTTAATATTAAGTATTTTTAAATACTGAGTGTTTTTCTTTAAATGTTAAGATAAAATATGCCTGGTTCCTCATATATAATTTGGATTATATATTGGCATTTTGTGTATTGCATTTGTCTCATTATGCAATACCCTGACTTGTATTTAAATAACAGAACTTGCTAATTTTGTCTTTCCTGTGATTTGGATATGGATGTATTAAAGCTTTGATCCCCAGGTGTATAGTCTTGATAGGTACTGGGATTTCTAAGAAGAGAGCCCAGTTGGAACTCTTCAGGACACTGGGACCAGATCGTTTAAGAGGAGAATAGAAAGATCTCTGCCCCTTCCTCTTTTTTCTCTATTTTGGCTTCCAAACGATGAGCGGGATAGCTCTACTCTGTGATGTAGACCTGCTGTGATGTGCAGGCCTAAGGCCAAGGGGTCATCTCCCCATAAGCCAAAACCTCCAAAGC
>NW_004524661.1:9171002-9186533 GCF_000260255.1 Octodon degus | reverse complement strand
GCACAAGGTTTCACTATGCACCTCAGACTTGTAGTGATCCTCCCATTTCAGACCCCCAGCACTGGGATTACAGGCCTGTGCCACCACACCTGGACTCAGTGGCTGGCTCAGTGCACCTGGGGGCAGGGCTGGTACAGTATATGATACACTGGATCAAACTTTGTACCTACTGTTGCCTAAGAAGGCGCTTAGTCCACTGAGCTATCTTGCCAGCCCAACTGACACTCTTACAGTGGGCAATGACCTATTTAGTTTTCTGAGACAAGATCTTAAATGCCTTCTTCCAACTATGTTTTCAATGTCAGTGCAGTTTTATAAAATATTTTTAGTGCTGTTTATGTCAGTCTGCTGTGCATTTTCTAGTAGTTCTAGGTTTGTTTGACAGCCTGCATTTAGATGAATTCTCAAAGCCTTGATGTGCTCTTATAGAGAGCTCCTCACATGTTCATCTCCACCCTGCCCAGGGATTGCTGCATATCCTTACTGGATTAAGCTCTCTTTCAAGCTCCTTCCTCCCTGAAACTTCCAGATATTCTCCAGTTCTACAAAGGATTTTTTAGGTTTCTTACTTAGCCTGGGGCATAATTCACTTGCTTGTCTATATATGGCAGAAATGGATTATATTTGGAGCAAAGAGATGGGGTAACGTAGCTAGAAAAGAGTGCCAGTGGTCTCTCATGGGCCCTTAGGACTTAGATTCTTCCAAGTCTTCATCTAGAGAGTCAGGCACTTGGTAAGGACCATTGCTGAAACTTGAGCTATAGAACACTCTGGGAGCTAGAGTGTAGCGGATACTGGATAAAAAGAATACAAGCCATATTGTTTTTTTCTGCTCCTTTGTCCTTTCAAGAGTCGTCTGTCCTAGGAATTCAAATTCCTGGAGCTCTTTCCACCTGCATGTAGTGCATAGCTTTTTCTTCTTTCTTTAAGTCTAGGCAAGGGGATATGGAAGAGTAGAAAATGAGAAATTCACCACCAGGTTAGTACTATTTTTAATTCTAGTTATTGTTCACTGTGCACTTGCCACCATGTAAATTTCTTGAGATTCCAGACCAGGCTACAACTTATGATGGCCTCCACCGAGACACACCTTCAAACTTGAACTTCTTTTTTCTTCCTAAAGATAGAATTTAAAATGTGGCCACAAGAAGAGTGAATGCTGTTGACTAGGGGAGGAAATGCAATGGAGATTACTCACAGGATCATTATCATAAGAAGCTATCTGTAGATTATTATAAAAACAATAAAGTTCACTGAAGGACTTTAATTGGAGCACAGATAGAATATTATTTACCTTATAAATAAATCATTTCTATTGTTCTATAGAAATTATGGGAAATTAACATATTTATGGTAGGATTAATATAAAATTTCAGCTATAGAGATATAAATACTTTCACTTAAGTGGACAACATTGGGCAACCCTCTGCTTGCTAGATTCCATCAGTATCTCTGAGGAGGGGACAGGAGTTCTAGTGCAATGGCACAGCACTTTCCTGGCATAGAGTTTCATTTGTAGTATCTAAAAAAGAAAAGAAAAAAGACCATATATCTCTAAGGAGGGAAGATGTAATAGGAGCTGTATTCCTTCAGAAAGTACAAGACAGAAGTAGAACCATGTGTAATTAAAATGTTTACAACACGTCCCTTGAGATATGAGCCACTGACATTTTCCAGACTGCAAGCCAAGAAATACTTAGGATTATACAGATGTACCTTGCAATCCACAACTGCCATGCATTGAAAACAGCTGAGAGTTTTTTCAGCTCTGAATTAGATTGGCTAACCTTTCTTTAGAATTTGGAAATTAAAAGTTAGGCCCAATGAGAATTAATGGTTAGTTGAACAGGTTTATTCTTCTCAAGTAAAGATAGAAGTTATTGCTTCTGTTTCATAGATGATATTCCTCTAAAATATTTTCTCTTCTCTACCCCACTTTTCCAGAACATGCTAATTGTATCTCCATCTTCTACCTCTACTGTCATGATTATCTGAACAGGTTATTTTACTCCTCATTGCCATATTTTGGATCCTGCCACAATAACATTCACAGGATACAATCAATGGTGCTAACTTCAGGCTAACTTTAGCTTTGTTCCTAATTTGTCATGACAATCTCATTCATTCATTTATTAAAATAGCATAGTTTTGAGTAGCTACCTCATTCCACGTAACCTTGTAGTAATGAGAACATGTAAGTAATCCAAGTAGGTAGGACTCCTATTTTTATGTAGGCTATATTCTGGTGAGAAGAGTGGACAAACAATAAGAAATGAACAAGTGATATCAGTGTGCATTTGTTGAGCACCATGAAGAAACTAAAAAAGTTAAGGGAAGATATGGAGGTAGGGAGCGTAACTGAGCTTGCAAATTCAGCTCCACATTTTGCAAATTTCTATTCTTTCAAGAATTAGTGTTATTTTCTAGTGTTAAGGTAATTGATTCTTCCACCCACAGAGGCATTCATGGGTCCCCTAAACTGCAAAGGCTGAAGAGCATATGATGGAGCATTGTAGGATCTGCAGTGAAAGGCAGGACATGGGCATCCCAAGATCGTGATGAAGAACGGAGCTTCTCCAAAGAAACAGAAGTGAGACTTGCATTCTCTTCTTTCCCTTTTGATTCTACCCAACCTTCAAGCCTATTGGTTGGTGTCAAACATACCCAGGGTGGGTCTTTCCCTTTCAATAATCCAGTAAACAGACATGCCCAGAACTGTGCTAAACCAAAATATTGGGTGTTCTTTATTCAAGTTGACACCACAACTCACTAACACAGTATAGTCCTGGTCAACTTGACAGACAGATTTCCTTAAACAATGCTTAGTCTCCACATACAAAACAAAGCCAGTTCATACTTATACCTACCATAGTACAACTATTCTGCACACATATGTGGACATACACACTAATCCTTCCCCAAAATAAAAATCAAAGTTTTTTTTTCTTTTTAGTGATGCTTACTTTTAATATTTTGCAACTTAAATATTATAACATAACTTTAAAAGTCCTTGAGAACTGATAACAGATCTATCTGCATTATGTTACAAAATAAACACAATAACAAAATAGAGGAACAATTCCAATTGTAGTCTTCATTTCTGTAACTGATCTCATGATTCAACCTGATACTTATGACTACCTTCTTCTGCTTCCCATTCTACATTTCTGTATCCTTGAGCAAACATCTCAGTCAGTCCTAGCTCTTTTTTCTGGTAGGACTATCCACACCTTCTTTCCCAATGTTCTTGGGCCATTGGTTCTCTGTCATCAAACCTGGACTGGGTGGTTCTAGTCTCCCACTGAGTTTAATGATTGGACATTATGATAGTATGAGAAACTTTAAGGGATCTGATCCACTCCAAGGCTGTTTTCTTTCCTTCTTCATGGAGCAATAGTCCAATTTCCCCCTTGATATTCTGGATCACTTACCTCTAGCAACAATGTAATTTCCTTTTCAATTTGTTTATTCAGTCACAGGAAGTCCAAAATTTTCAGAGAGAACTGCTAGCTTCCAATTCAATAGATTCATTGTGCTTCCTGGTGCAAGTCATCACCCTTCCCCTCTGGAAGTAAGATTTCTAATGCAGCAGAGCATAAATCTGTTTAGACTGAGGAGCAGAAATTCTACTAGTTGATCTCTACTGGTAATGGTCAGTGATACCATTTTGTACTTCTACAGCTTGATGTCTGGTCCCATAATCTTGGCTATGGGAGACATAGTAGCACAAAGTTCATGCTAAATCAAAGCATAGGGGCCAGGGAGATGGCTCAGTAGAATGAGCACTTGCCTGGCAAGTGCAAGAGTCTGAGTTCAATTCCCATTTCCAGAAAAATAAAATAAATTAATAAGTAAATCAAAGCATATATAAAACTTTTGAACAACCTTGCACCAGCTCTGCAACGTATTGTCACCTAGCTTATCTTGTAATTGCATCTTCAAAAGGCCATTCCAGCTTTTCATTAATCTGACCAATTCTGAATAGAGAGGAATGTGCAAAGACCAGTGACTTACAGGAATTTGAACATATTGTCGTACTTCTTTGCATGTTAAATATGTTCCTGGTCAAATTCAGTATTTTGTGCAATACTAGGAGGGAGGCTATGGCATTCTGTAAGTCCAAAATGGTGGTTTTGAAAGAAGCATTGAATGCAGGGAAGGTAACAACTTTCCAGAAATAAGGATCTGCGCCAGTAGGGATGACGTGCCGCTTTTTCAGTGACGGAAGCAATCTAATATACTCAACCTGACACCAGACTCAAGCTGAATACCCTGGGCCCTGAGAAGGTTGCTCTATCAGGGACTGAGTGTTAATCAGTGCTGCTGGCTCACTGAATAGTCAGCAGTGACTGTAACCAGATCAGTTTTGGTGAGTGAGAGTCCATGTTGCCGCACCCATACATAACCTCCATCCTTTCCACCATGGCTTCTTTTCATGAGCCTATTGAACAATGATAGGCGTGATTGAAGAAAAATTTTGGACTTTTTACAAAGAATGAGTTATTCTATGCACTCTGTTATTAATGTCATATTCTCTGGAGGTTACTTCTTTTTAAATACTTTCATGGACCAACAATATCTTTACATCTTTCCCCACATGTTCGGGTCTCACCCATGTGGTAAGGCCAACCATATACCGCTTTCCCAAATATCTTCATCAGCATTTTTCTAGTCATGCTCTTTCCAAGTTCCTGACCGAGCAGGCATGCCAGTCATTGGCTCTAGCTCTAAGTCAAGATAGGATTGCACGTGTGGCCTAAAGATCCACCCATCGCTCCCACTATTTCTAAAGCTATGCTACAAGTCCCCTTTTTTGTCTACTTTCATGGTATTGGTTGCTTCTATATCCTAAATCCCTTAAATTTGAGGAAGAGCCAAAGGATACGTGGTGTCAGATCTAGAGAATAAGGTGGACATAGACACATCTAAAGTGTTTTGTTGGACAGAAATTAAAATGCTTTCCTGAGAAGACTTTTCAAGTTGATCGATGTTCATTATTTTCATGTAACTGTCTAAATCACACAGTATTGTCACTATTTCTTTATCTTTTTCTATTATTCACAATACTTCAATCCTTTTAGAAACCCTTGGACCACATACTCTTTCCTTTCTACCCAATTCCATTCTACCACACCTCTTCTCAGCCAGCTCGTAGCCAGCTGCTGATTTAATTGGATTGAAATCGTGTGCACTGCCATAATGAATACTTCGCATGCAAGCCAAAAGAAATGTTTCAGAAGTGTGAAGTGATTTTTGATGCTGCTGTCCTTTTCAAATAACATCACTTCTTTATAAGCTTATTTCAATCAAAATAACTTGCCAAATTTTTAATTTATAGAATGACTTAATTTTAAACACCTAGCATTTCCCTGTTTATGAATTGGAACAGATGAGCTTTGCTCTAAAAAACATTTTTCTCTTTAGTGTGTTTCTTTTTTTTTCTTGTTTTATTTTATTTTATTTTATTTTCAAAATATGGTCTCCCTATGTAGTCCAAGCTGGGCTTGAACTGTCTATGTGCATCAGGCTGGATTCTATCTGTCAGAAACCCTCCTGCTTCAGCATTCAGAGAACTGGTATTATAGGCATGCCTCAACATACCTGACTTCCTCTTTCAATTTGAGAACTTAGATTCAACTACTTTATATTTCAATGGCTTTGATACTGTCTTTCTTCCTTTGTCTCTGTATCATGATTCACATACCCTTCACCTCCTATATGTCTTTCCTCATGCCTTGCCTTAAGCAATAAACTAAAGATACTACCAATTATTTTGGCACGAACTAAACATAGTTTTCAAACATTTGTATGATTGTTTATTTGTTTGTTTTGGCTGAACCAGGGATTGAACTCAGGCCCTTGCACTTGCCAAGCAAGCACTTATTCTACTGAGCCACCTCCCCGGCCCCTAACATTTGTATGAGAAGTGGTCATTTGGTAATTTTACATCAGACATATTTTTGTTCTCCCTCACTCACTGAACTTTAGCTGAATAAAATGACATTTACTTGGAGAATTTCAACTAATAATACTTTACTCTTTCAAAATCAAACTATTATTCTTTATCTACTCTAACAAGGATTTATATTCATGAATCAGAACAGAACTTCAAAATATTCACCTTCCATTCTCACCTGTCAAAGTGTATCCTAATATTTTGAAGAAGAATGATGCATATAAAAATTTCTAATCACATGTCCATGCACAGAGGGCTTCCTAAGTTTGATTTATAAGTGATCATTATGCCTGGCATTTTTAGCCTATATGATTTTTCAAAGAGATCAATCTTGCCTGCAAAGTATGAATGCAACAAACTTATTCATCATCTGTAGTCTTTCAAAATAAAATCCCTGAATTCAAGTTTACGTGTTTGAAATATTTTTTAGCAAGTTTTCTTCTTCATAAGACACTTGCCTCCACAATCACAGCTGTACTTCATATGGGAAATGCTGTGCCTACGCTGTGGTAAGCATGAGTTCCTTGGATGAGTGGAAAGCCAGCAGTAAACCCTAATTTCACGAAATCAAGATAAAAATCAGAGTCTCTTCTGGGCATTGCATTTGCAAGAGCCTGCGATAAACTGTGTTCTTCCTCTATCACTTTCCGTATTTCTCTGTTGGATGGTGAGCATATGGTAGCTATAGGCAGCCTTCAAGTACAAATATTTAGTACAACAATAAGAGAAATGGAATACAGTCCAGGAAGTAAATACATTGTACCCTGTTGAATTTAAAGTGAATTTCACATGAAGAGGAGATAATTCATTCTTTGTTTTCCTACTACATAAAAAAGGTTATCTAGAATAGCAATGTGAGATATGTAGTAACCATATATTTAACATAATGGTTTAAACACATTTTCTCTGTAGAAAGTATTTCTGTGATAATAAAGCAATGTGAAACCCTGACGGTGATAAAAATAAAATATGAATGAAAGATAACAGCATTTATGATACTTCAAATGCAGTATATTATCATAAAACATAGATAATTCAATATACATATATGAACTATGAAATTCTAATAAGTAAATATCAATATATAATTCCATAGAGTTCTTTAAGATTATTTTCAAAGACATTAAATTGAACACTGAATAAGTTCAATGACTTTTGTCCCACTGTAGTGCCTCAGGTTTTCAACTAAAAAGTCCTCACATTTTATAAAGCCAATATGCAAATAAGCATGAGCTTAAGTCTTAAGATATATTAATTGAGTGTTTTCTACATTGTCTGAACTCACCCAGTGGTACGGATCATATTAAGTCGGTTCTGACTCTATAATGGAATTGTAGCAAGAGAAGAGTATATTAAATATGCTCCACTATTATACTATTTAGATCCTTTATGAACATCATCAGTGTGGAAAATATCAATGTTTTCCTACGTGGGATCTATTAGATCTTTTTACTTTCCTTATAGTAATAATTGGTAGTATCTTTAGTTTATTGCTTAAGGCAAGGCATGAGGAAAGACAGATAGGAGGTGAAGGGTATGTGAATCATGATACAGAGACAAAAGGAAGAAAGAGAGTATCAAGGCCATTGAAACATAAAGTAGTTTAATCTAAGTTCTCAAATTGAAAGAGAACTGCTTTGGTTCACTGTGAGTGATGGATGATAATTGTTATATCCAAACTTGATGATTCTGTTTTTGATTTGACATTCCCTCTTGCAAATAAAGGTGGCCTTGGGGCCCATCTGAGTGTTAATGAAGCTCAGAAGAAAGTCTCCTGTGGGTGCAGATGGCTTCATAATAAATCAGTAGAGCTACATGCTACCCTTCTTTCTACATGTTTGTTGCAAAGAAATGCCTATGGTATCTGAATTTTCAGGAACCATTTTGAAAGCATGAGCCAAAAATGAGAAAGAATGTAAATGTGCTAATTATAGAAGGAAGGATATACAGACTGAGAAATTCATTTCTAAGGAATACTTAACTTTAGTTACTTAAAGGACAAAAGTTCTCTGACTCACAAAAACATTTTATGATATAGTACTTCTTCCTTAAAAGAAACTCTATTGCATTTAAGTATGCAGAAAAACTTACAATAGCAAAAGTTTTATTGGACACTCCTACCATGATTCAGGTCCCCATCTCCAGATTTTAGAAATAAAAATATATAGCTCTTAATATATCTCAAGTCTGCATTATGCCACAGCTATTCTTTTACTTTTGTGGCTCTCTTTTTACTTCTTTGGCCCAGTTTTTCTCTCCTATTCTCCCCTAAATAGAAACTAAAAATACTCAAAATCTGTGAACCAGGGGCCTTGGAAATGTTACAACAGGATGAAAGAAATTCCAATTTCAGGAAATTTTAAGGAGTTCATCATTGTCTGATTCTATATCTGTAATTCATTATTTTTTGTCCCTATGAATAGATATGTCCTCATGTCAGACATTGACATCATGTAGTACAACACCAGAAAACAAAAGTCATTTTGTGACATTAAAGCCTACCCTTGAGACTGTGATCATTAGTGCCAGTCTTGTTTCCCAAGTGACATGTTGAACTGAAGTACTTAGAGAAATCCCAGACCCTTGTGCAGTAAAGGTGTATTTAACAAGAACTACCTGAAATTCACACTAGGAAAAAATAAAAAAGATGTATAGGTCATGAAATTTATTCATCTCACATTATAAGTCTGGAAGATGATTTGGTAACTGCACTTGGTAAAGTGGGTTACATATGTACTCAAATTCACCCTATTTCTCATCTTTAATATTTATTTATTTATTCTATATTTAGGACAGTGTCTATAAGGTCTCACTAAGGAGATTGGACTCATAGTGATTCTCCTGTTTTCCACCTCCCAAATGCTGGGATTATAGGTGCGTGACACCACACCCAGTCTCAATTGCCATCTCAGTGTGCCAGGGGGCAAGGCCAGCACAACATGCCAGGGGTTGAACCCCGGCCACTGTGCTCTGCCTAAGCAGGTGCTTTAGTATACTGAGATATCTGGCTTTCCCTCTTATCTTTAATATTTAGTGTGAGTGTGTATATGTCTCTGTGTGTGTGTGTGTGTGTGAGAGAGAGAGAGAGAGAGAGAGAGAGAGAGACAGAGAGAGAGAGATAGAGAGAGACACAGACAGAGACAGAGACAGAGACAGAGAGAGTCCTTCTAAGATCATAAGGTATCTGTTACACAATAATTCTGTGAACTTCACAGCCCTGGATGGTTCTGGGAGGGGGAACAGTGAGAGAATTTAGAAAATAAAGACAAGAAACCAAAGCTGAGGTCAGGTAGAGGCCTCTTTCCAGATGGGAGGAGAGGAGCTAGCCAAGGACTGCAGAGTTTTTAATTATGCACTGGGGAAGTTGATGTCTATTTCAACCTTTCTGCCTAGCAACCAGCTTGCAAACTGAGCAGCTTATTTAACTGGTTTGAGCAGTTCTTCCTCTTCTCAGGTAGCTTTGTCCTAGCACTGCACATGTGACTGGCTTCCAGCTTCAGCTTGTCCATGTGTTATAATAATTAATCTTCTAGAGGAAATTAAGTGGTTGTGGACAAATGTGTTCCATACCTACTTGGCCTTTTCTTCCTAGAAGGAAATTTCATTTTCACAAGCCTTTTAATAGACTCTTGAGAGAGAACTTTGATAGTCATTTGTCAGATCTATATCATGTGTCTTTCTTTAGGTTAATCAACTAGATTGAACAGAATGGCATGATTAGGAATTGGCTGGAAGAGTGACTGTGTACTGTTATCCAAAGAATATCTTAAGAAATAAAAGTTTGCTTAGCAGTAAACGTGAGATCCTCTGTTCTTGTTTTCTTTAGCTTTAAAAAAAATTCTTGATATTTTCAAATAGATTATATGATTTTTCTGTGGTTCATAAAGCAGGATATAGCCAAATCAGTGACTTAAAATAGCATAACGTTATTGTTTATGATCTCTCTAAGACTCTAGGTGAGAATCTGTCTCCTGCTCTTTTCTTACTTTCTGAAGTTCCTAGCAATTCTTGGCTTGTAAATACAATATTCCAATGGATGAATTGGCCATTATGTGTGCATTCCAAGGGAGGTTTGTGTCTGTGTTTCTTTTCTTTATATACTGGGTTAAGGCCCACCCTTATAGCCTCATTTTCACTTGACTATATCTCAGACATTACACTTCCCATTTGAATACCCTCAACATACTTCCTTGGAGGACAATTTAATCTATAACACCACTAAACTGGAGAGAATCTAGGGATAAGGAAGAAGGCAAATAGGAAGGAATGAACCTTAGAGTATGAAACACAATAACAGAGCTTCAGGTGAAATTGCATGTGGTAAAATGCAAGTATAATGTTGTCAGACAAAGGCAAATGAGGCAAACTTTAACTTTTGCAATGTCTTTTGTTCTAGATAACAAATTTCTGTGACTAAGAACTAGATTGGCTATTTTGAGCAACATGCCACTCACTTGATAGGGCAAGTTGAACAGAGCCTATTCATCAAGGCCTTATACACTGACAAAGGTAGAAATCCATAGAAGACAATCTAAGTGTGCTGTTCAAAGACTGTTGTGAATGAGAAACGGAAATGACATGATGCATAGTTTAGTCATGCTACCCTGTAGTCTCCACCAAGAATAAACTGGCCCCTTAAAAGCCATGTTGGAGTTGGAAATTCAAATAGTCTTTGATCCCTGCAGATAATCTGACCATGAAACATTTCATGGAGCATGGGAGTGCCATAGCAAATTTGATAGTACAAACCCTATGCAATCAGAAATGGCTTCAAACATCACATTTTCTGTTTATACTGAAGAATTATCAGGTGATGATTAGCTCAGATCTAAATACAGATACAAAAAGTATAATAGTGACTGCTATGTTTAGAAATGTTTTATAAACAACCATTATTTTTTTCTCCATTCTGATAACAGGTTACAGAGGGTAGTATCTGAAACCAAACAGGAGAAAAATATTTTTTAAAAATGAATAGAATTTTAAGTTGTTCATAAGAAAATGCTAATTTGAATTTTAATCAGTGTATGCTTCACATACACAGTTAGAATAGAGAAAAAAGAATAAAGTCTAAAGAGATTAGGCTTCAGACAGACCTGCACTGAAACATGGATTTTTCTCATTGTTGTATTTATGCAACAATAAGAAAAGTGAAGCATGTAAGGCTTTCTACAGTTTATAGCTAGAAGTCCTCCCAGAGCTTCATGTACTTTGATGCAGGGTTTTGAAGGGTGAATTACGGGGAATGGGTTATAGGGAATGACCTCGAAAGGTCTATGTCCTCATGGTTCCTGTCTTTTCTCTCTGCCTTGAGGCAATCACCATGAGGTGAGCAGTGCTCCACCCAGACCCTTCACCATTCTGACCAAGATGCCAGGACTGAGATTTCTAAGTCATGAGGCCAAACAAACCTCTCTTCCTATAAGTTGCATGTGGAATGTGGGACTGTGTCTCAGAGGTGGGACTGTGACTACTACAGTGCTGTTATTATGAATACATGCATAGGAGCAGGCACTGTTATATCAGGCAATAAATGAATCAACAGAGTGACTGAAGACATAATTGTCTAGCATTACAAATTTCCACATATTTGCAAACAAAAAGTAGGGAAGAACATACACTTACAGACAAAAACTTCTTCCCACCTGCAATAACATCTCTATTACAAATGAAATTGGAATCATGAATGATCTAAGACTAACTTTAATGATCATTTTTATACTAACCTTATTTTTATGACTATTAATTAGCACCATTTAGTTGGAACAACATAACTGACACCTACATAAAGGTTTCAGAGATTTCTCCAGAGAAGAAACACCTTGGCAGAAGGGCATGGCAGGAGAAAGCTCCTCAATTCAAGGCATCCAAGATGCAGAGAGATAAGGAGGAGGGTGAGAAGAGGGGTACATAAACCAGAAATAGTTCCAAACATCATGGCTCTTCCATCCACTCAGATGTACCCAGAAGTGGTATTTCTCAAAGACTTTCTCCTAAGCATCTCTCAAGTCTACAAGATTACCAGTCACAAACAGTTATTAGTTAATATCCTGCATTCAGAGAACACCTATCCTGGATGAGGCACTGGTGAAGCATTTGGGATATGAACTAAAGTCTCAGTCTTCACCATTTATAATTTTTTAAAAAAGCTTTTATTTGGTGCAGGATCTCTCTACACAGATTGGACTCATAGTTATGCTCCTGTCTCAGCCTTCCAGTACTGGGATTGCAGATGTGTACCACCACACCTGGTTTTGTTGGCCAGGATGGTGTGCCCAGGGTTCTGGGGCCAGCATGGCATGTGCTACAAGGATCAAACCTGGGTCCTTGCGTTTGTCAGGCAGGCACATAGAGTGCTGAGATTTCTCCCCAGCCTGGTGAAAGCCATTTGAAATATTTAAAATATTTAGAATTCATTAGGAAGACATATACTTTAATCCAAAGCAGCTAGTAATTAATCAGGAGAGGTGAAATGTAGTGAGAAAAAAAAAAGAAATAGAATTGATTTGTTTCATTTTTGACATCATAACAGATATTTAGTATGTACAAATGTATAATCTGTTGTGGCATTAAAGTAAAATCTAAGCTGATAATCTTGCAATAGCAATAAAAATCTCATGCAGGGAAAATCGCAGCAGTGCCCAGGCCCTCTCAGGCCAGCTGGTGCAATCTCTGTGTGTGCGCCCAGGATTCCACTCATTGCCAGATACCCAAAACATCATCTACCTGAGACCACAGAGAGCAAATGTGAATGATATTTCCCAAAAGGCTGAGATTAAGGACCTGCTTGCTTCTGAGGAGGAGGAAGAAGTACCTTCCAAAGTAGAAAAGGCTCATGTTCCCAAACTAACGGGTACTGTTAAAGGTAAATTTGCTGAAATGGAGAAACAAAGACAAGAAGAACAAATGAAGAGACCAAGGAGGAACAGAGATGCAGAATTGAGCAGGATATGCTAGAAAAGAGGAAAATACAGAGGGAACTGGCATAAAGGGCAGAGCAGATTGAGGACAGATACGTTATGGCAACTGAATCAGGATCAGAGGAAGGAGATGAGTCACTGCTCATAACAGTGGTACCTTTCAAATCATGCAAAATATCTGGAAAAATGAGGAGGCTTGAGGATCCAGAAAAAGAAGAGCAAGAAAGGCTTACATGTGAGGAAGATAAAATAGGACACAAAGAACAGTGATGCTCCCTCAAGGGAGCAAAGTGCCTCCCATCAGTCATGGATGATGAATTGGAAAATGAAGCAAGAAAAGGACCACCGTTTCCTGGAAAATTGAAACTGACTTTTGAAGAACTGGAGTGTCAAAGACAAGAAAACTGAAAGAAGCAAGCAGAAAAGAAAAGCAGACAGTGTTTAAGAGGAAGAGAAATGAGTCTTTGAAGAAGCCAGGCAGCAAATGAAGAGGAGGAAAGCCAAGACACAAAAAAAATATTTAAAGAGTACCATCCCAGTAAACTCAGTTTTTTTCCCCATAATTTTATTGAGAAACAAATAGCAATGAAACAGTTTCAAACCAAATTGGTAGGACGGTTTCAATAATTAACACATTGCATACATTCCTCCCAGTGGTTAATTGCTGTACAAGATGCAGACATGATATCCTATCTACAAACACCATTAGAACAAATCACTCTATTCATTAAGAGAATGTAACTATATATCTATCCTAACCACTTTGAATACACAGATACAAAATGCACATTCATTTGTATTCCCTGGTTTTGTTAAGTTCCGTTATTTGCATATTATAGGTGTGTTAACTCAGCAAAATATTCTAAAAGAGTTCAGTAGTCCATAACAGTATTGGGTCTTCTGCTTGACTGGCAATGTCAGAAATTGTTGTCCTGAGTCCCCTAAAGCTCAACATAATAGCATGGCTTTACTTCTTATATTTCGTTTTTATACTTTTCTGCTGGATGGTTAAGACCAAGGTAAAGCAGGACCTATGCAACAAGAGTTGTAGCTTTTCACTCTGATAAGGTCAGTAAAATCCTTTGAGGATTTATCCTGAGATCCTGGACCTCAGATTGTTTGTCAGTGTCAGCCATGTGGATGAGTCATGGCCCTTGCTTGACCAATGTGCTCTGTGTGAAAGCCTGAGAGAATGTTTTCTCTCCATGTGACTCTCCTTAGGCACACTCTACATCATCAATCATTTTCCTCTTTGGTCCCATAATCTCCTTGATCAGAAAATTTGGGACACTGCCGAGTTACATGACGTTACAGTACAAGTTCTCATATGTCCTGAGTCTTAATTGACCTTAAAAGATTAGGGCCAAAATTCTGGCTTTCCTTGCAGCCCTCCTTTTCATCTAATTTTGGTCTACAAACTTAGGTTGTTAACCATCCAGAAGACAAGCTTATTGTTATTACCATACAACTTAGGTTGTTAAGCTTATCCTCACTATCTGTCTGCATATCAAACATTTTAGGCATAATATGGAACAGGTATTTTTCATCAAGTATTGATACGTTGAACTTTAAGTCCCTATAGAATATGATAAAAAACATTTAAAAGTTAGAATATATTTTAAAAATAGGCATAAATAATTATATACTTCTTATGTTTACACATAAGTCCAAAAATCTCACCATTTCCAACCTTGAAGCAGGACAGTCCCACAATGTTCCTTTTCCTGTCTTTTGCTTTCATTCACCACCCCCTTCTTTTTGGACAAAGTTAACTCAGTTTTAAGGAAATGGAAAGACAGCAGAAAGAAGAGGACAAAAAGATAGATGGATAGATAGATAGATAGATAGATAGATAGATAGATAGATAGATAGATCCATCTCTCATGATCTCTTACACCAGGAAAACAGGAAATTAATTTTGAAGAATTATTAAAACAAAAAAATGGGAGAAGAAAAACAATGAACAGAAGAGGAAAGGAAACATAAGCTAGGAATGGAAGAACAAGAATTTGAACAACTGAGACCAGAAATGGTAGAGGAAGAAAAAGAAGAAAGAGAAATTTTTGAACTAAGCAGAGACTATGAAGAATTAATCAAATTAAAAAGAGTGGTTCTATTTGGGTTAAAAACCTAAAAAGCAAGTGTGAAAAAAATGAACAGTTGTCTGAAAGAGGAATGCAGAGAAAGATAGAAGACGAGTGGACGAGAAGGAGAGCAACGGACCTTCAAGTTAAAGAGCGAAAAGCTGAAAACCTCCATGAGGAAAAAGATGTTGATGTAAGACCTGCAAAACAAAGCAGGGCTCCATTTACTCATAAGTGAAAGCTAGATTTCAACGGATAGCTAAGGCAAGAGAAGAGGAAGAGCAGAGGAGAACTGAAGAACAGAAGTTGCTGAGTATGCAGCTGGAGCAAAAAGAAACTGATGCTGTGTGAGATTTCACACCTGAAAGAAACATATGAAACTTGTTTAACTGGCTCACTTATGACCAGGAACATCACAATAAATAGATAACTGAGTAATCTTTTTTAAAGGATTGATTGTAATTTAAGCACACTCTTTCTACAGAAACACTAGAAATTCCAGTGTTACATTCCAGTACTCTGGAAATTTCCTTCCATCCTGAAGAACAAATAGAAGAGGCCACAGGGCTGG
>NW_004524661.1:9153068-9169322 GCF_000260255.1 Octodon degus | reverse complement strand
GCTTTCTGAGGAATCACCACTCTTACTTCCATAGTGGCTGTATCGGTTTGCATTCCCTCCAACAATGAAGAAAGGTTTGTTTTCTCTCAAAACCCAACAGCATTAGCTTTTTACTGATTTTTTGATAATCTTCATTTTTTTTTCTGGATGACATACAGTGAATCTCAGTGTTGTTTTAATTAGCTTTTCTCAAGTGGCCAGCAATATTGAATATAGTCTTCATGTATTTATTGGCTGTTGGCATTTCTTCATCTGAAAAATGTCTATTCCTTTCAGATGTGCATGTTTTGCTGGATCATTTGGTTGTGTAATTATTTTCAGTTCTTTATATATTCCAGATAGTTCTTTATCTGAGAAGTAGCAGGCAATTTTTCCCATTCCCTAGGTTTTCTCTTCTCTTTGTGGTTTCTTTTTGTGTGCAGAAGCTTTTAATTTTGATATGATCCTGTTTGTTGATTCTTGATTTTATTTCTTCTACAATTGAGATTTTGCTCAAAAGCCTTTGTCTATATGAATGTCTTCAAATGTTTTGTCATCCTATAGATTAAATGCTTCTTTTCTTACATTTGATCTTTGATCATTTTCATTTTACTTCAGTTCATGATGAGAGATGTGGAAGTCCATTCTACCTTTAGTGTGTGGAAAGCCAGATATCCCAACACTATTTGTTAAAGACTTTGGCTTTACTCAAGCAAAATAATCCAGCCTCTTTTTCAAATATAATATAAATGAATGTAACTGAAGCTGTTGTTGCAGTCTCCTTTCTTTGTCAATGATTTACATGTCTGTTTGGTTTTTTTTCAATCAAGATTGTGCTATTTTTATAACTAGGGTGTGAGTTGATGGTTGTTATAGCTTAGGGCTAAACTGGATTACCAACATCTCAACTTTTGAATCATGATTGCATCCTTGGGGTCCTTTAAGGATCAATTGGTATATCCATGGATGAGTTCAGTACTTTTTATGCTATTAGGTAGTGAGAACTTTTCAAAATAGGTGGGTCACTGAAGGTGAGACTGAGGAGGGAATTCTTGCTACCTCTGACTTCTCCTTTTTCTCTATGCATCCTACCAGCCATATACTGAGGAATTTTCCTCAGCTGTGTCCTTCCACCACGTTCTTTCTGATTTCGACAATGCCACCTATGGACTGAACCATCTCAAACCATGTGCCAAAATAAAGCTCTCTGCCTTTCAATTTTAGGTTTTGGATACTTTGTCCCAGTGCAAGAAGATGACTGATATATTAAGTTAAAAATCTTCACTCTTTAGATAACATTTGAAATTGTGTACTGAATCTATTAACAAAATCTAGTTACAGTATTTTGTTTTCCTGACTAAAAGAAGGATATTATAAGAATAAAGAGGTTGGATATTTCTAGTCAACATGTATTGAAAAAAAACAAGCCTTAGGTCCTTGCACTTTGGTCTTAAATGTTTTTCCTATTAACTTGCATGGATCTCCCTATTGACTCACACATTCTCCAAAGTGAGCGTAAGAATCTCTTCCTTCTGTGAAGAGCTGCCTCTTAACTATCCAAAACTCTCAAAAGGATTAAAGACTGTGAAGGCCAAACATGTTATAAATCATCATGTAAATAAATAGCCCTAATTTAAATGTAAGAGAGGAAAATGTGAAGGCTATTTGAGGCAGCTCCTGAAGTACAATAACGTTGCAAGGACACGCAGAGGCATTCGCTGTGGCCACCCACAGTACTCCAGTTACTTGTACTTTTGCAGTGCATGCCTTATCTGTGGTTTTCTTCTTCTTTTGTTTTTTAAATTTTCATAACAATGAACAATTCGGGGGGAGGAGTAGAAATTAGCCTGAAGAAGTGCTTATTTCCTTCAACTATTTGTTGTTACATATTCTGACAAACAAGTATAGTAACAATTGAAGGACACGGAGAAAATAATACTTAAAAAAGAACAGATTTTGGGTGTTGAAATGTACTTAGGCTGATATATGACAGAGTTCTGGAAAATAAATAAGATATATCACTTCAGTTGTAAAACCCAAAGCCTGTTATTTTAACAATTCCCTTGGGTTTAGTTAAAAGTTCAGATGTTTTTGAAGGCACTCTGCTATAAATTAGAATACTCTCTCGATATTTTGGATTTTAAATGGACAGGCTAAAATTCATTTTTAATGAACCTTATTTTAATGTGAGTCTCTCCTGTCTCTGTAAATGACGAAGAACTCATCTGACTTTGTAATGAATGTTCCACTGTTGTACTACCAACTCTGCCACTTACTATGCCTCTGAGTTTTCCTACAAATTCATGGTCAGTTTATTTGTATCAAGTAGGAGAAAGGTTAAGAGATTTAGGAAGAATATAGACCAAATTCACTGGAACACGGACATTGGGTTGAATACCAAAACTTAGTTGTGACGGTTTTCTTACAGAAAATGGAAGGCTCGGGGCCAGAGAAAACATAAATAAATACAAAGGATATTGAACAGAATAAATAACCTGAAACTTCAAGCTCAGACTCCATGACTCTGAGTTAGTTACAATTCCTGTGTCACTCTCTTGATATTTAGAACCAAAGATTTAAGGAGAGTCGTGTCCAAAGGTTTCACAGAACTCAGCTTTAGGATTATTTGGATCAGTGTATTTGGAATTGCTCTTGCTTTGTAGACTTACATACATATAATTCTTTCTCTTGTGCACTACACACTGCCTTATAAAATTCTTTCATGACTGGTTGGGGTTCAATAGTCCACAATTTTCTATATAAATTTCTACTTTCCCAAGCCTTGATTTAATTAATATTTGTAACCTTTTGCCTTATCAAATAGCTAAAGGACTATATCATGTTTTTATTTGAGTCTTGATAAAGCTATTATCTATTAATTCACTAAGGTGTGTTGAACTCTAAGCATATATATATATATATATATATATATATATATATGGTAACTTGTGATTTTTGAGAAAAGAAGAAGAAGGACAAGGAGAAGGAGAAGCTGAAAGAGTGGTATTTATGGAGTGGATGCATGAATAAAATACAATTGATAATATGTTTTAATACATAATAAAAAGTGACTTATGAACAGTGACTTATGAAAGATAAATGAGTAGATTGTATTGATAACAGTACAAATACACACATTTATAATTAAGAGGAAATATTCAGAGAACGGTGTGACTCAGCAATTTGTTACTGATGGATTCTAACTCTTGTATTAAATATTATAAGAATTGATCATGCTAATTTAACTATTATAATTGCCAACTAAGTAAATTCAAGTAAAAGTGACTTTATTAAGTTATATTCTTTTCTAGTTCCACAATAGGAAAATAGATATTTCACATTAATAAATAAATTAGACTGTGATGTAGGGGAGAACATATGTGATTTTATGAAACAGAATCTTTACTTGTGGTATGTTAAGCTTTCATAATCTTGACTTATTTCCTCATGAGCATCAACATTTTTCTCTAAAGCTTATTGTTAAATAATATAAAACTGTCACTCTGTGTTCTCATAAACCTCTCAAGAATATTGTACTAAAAGAGATACCTTTAGTACATGTTTTGCTTCATCAATTTTATTCTTTAATTTGAATTTATGAGTATTAAACAGTGATTTGAAAAAGGATCGTGATAAAGCCCTCAAATCAGTGGGCTCTTTAAAGCATACTTTTTTTTTTTTTTTTTTTACCGTATTACAATTTCTGTGCTTCCTGCATTAGCACTATGATGTTAAATTTTGTTTTTGAAATGTAATTGCCTATTCAGTAATTCCTAACATTAGTCAGATTTCTTGGATGACATAGATATTGATTTATGTTTACTTTGACAGATAAAGAAGAATCAGTATCACAGATACATTCCAGGGAAAAAAGAACTGTTGAGAAGTATATTCAAAACACTTGCATTTGATCAAATTGCGTTTGTAGTTTTTAATATGCCAAATTTACTGTATAGAAATGCGAACATTCTTGAATGGTTGGGTAAAATGTGGAAAGATTGCTAGTGTGGAGTTGTGTTTGTCAGTGTTTGGATCACTGTCACAGGGGCCACCATCCTTGCCCCAGCAGCTAGAGCAAAAGGTTCTAGTCATTTGGGTTCTTCTGAATCTGGTAACAATTAATGTCTCTCAAAGTGAAAAGCAAAAGGAGATAAGTGAATTATATTCTTTCTTAGATGTGAGATTAATTTTGATGTATTCATTTCATAAATAAGGCTGCAATATTCCTGGTCAGTAACTGGGAGGTTGGAGTAGCATGTGAACAAATTTCGGGGATTCTCTGATCCCCTGCTACAGTCTTAGCACATTGTTTTCAGCCCTGGCCAATGTCAGTACAGAGGCAGTTTCTTTGCATTTCGCCCATTGGTTCAGTATGAACAAAATTTTCTCAAAATTCTCTCTTTGGCTCTGTTTCAGAGTGAGCTGGTTTATTCTTCACTGGGAGAACTAAATTGTGCATGTGAGGATGCTTAGCAATATCCTTGCCTTGAACCCTCTACATGTCAACAGCATCTACCCGGTTAGAGCAATGTAAAGTACCTCCAGAGATTGCCAAATATTCTCTATGAGGTAAAATTCTTAGTTTCAGTGTGATATAAGTTTCAGTGTGTTCTCCCAAGACTTTGAATCATATCCTATTTTTAAGGCAGTCTACCTACTCAAATAATTTGTAACCATACAAGAAACCAATCGGCTTCTCAAAAAGGGGCCATGAACATGTAACAAAGAACTCAAACAAACCTTATGGACAGGGTAGGCCACACACCTTGTCCTTTAGCTCCAAGACTGCCAAAGGGAGTGTCACCCTTTTATGTGACATCTGCCTCTATTATCATCTACTGTACTTTAATTGCATGTATTTACCCAACAGCTGAGGACTTTGTGACCTCGGCTGACTTATGGGTCAGATTACCATGGTTGTAAATTATCTTTAAACAAATTCTCCATCATGTTAGGCACGGATAAGCTTTGCTTTAATGTCAGGCATGCCTATCATTTTATTGCTTCTCATTTTCTTCTAGCATATATGTAGACACTGAAAAGGGAATTCTGCCCAAAGGACTCAGCTTCTGCAATACACCTCCAGTACACTAAACCCAACTCTGCCTTCACATAGTGTTGCTTGTTCGCTTTTCTGGCTAGGTTCATGTACATTTGTAAGTTTGTACCAACTGTAGTTGCTTATATCAAATAAGATGAGATGATCTTAAGACAAAATGTATAGTAATTTCCATAGCAATTATTTCAAAATTGAGGTCCTGTTGGTCAGTACCTGGGAACTTACTTGAAATGTCATTGTTGTCCTTTTATTAAGAGCAGCTGAGTCAGCTGGGATCCAGTAGTCTGTGCTCTAACAAAGCCCCCCAGATAATTCTGAAGGGCAATAATTTTTCAGATATATTTCATAAAACATTCATCTTGAAGAATGGGAGAGTTTGCCCATCAAATAGAATATGGCCATCAAATGTTTTTGATCATTTTTCTTGAGTTGACTGTGAGGTAGTCATTGCTTATAAGTCAAATAGCTTCAGGCACTTGACTAAAGGCGAAGCATATATGCATATTAATAGCATCTCCCTAGCTCATATTCACCCAATTGTTTTCTTCCTTCTCCTTCGAAAAGACCATATAACTTTTGTTCTTGTAGCCCTGTAAATTGGCGGTAATTGACAGCATGGCTGGGAGCTGGACTGTAATTCCAACTTCAAAGGAGCTGGTAACAGGAATTCCTGCTTGACTTCTAAAGATGAATGTGAGGTTAGGAGCAAAGAGGAAAGGGGTAAAGGGTTCCCAGGAAACTTGGACCCCAGGCTATTGCCTGTAGCCTTTGCTTTCAGCACGCTGAGTTCGGTATAAGGTCTGCCAAATGAATATACGTCTCACCAGAATTACAGTCATTTTTCTTCTTAACCTATACCTGAATGACCCAGAAAGGCTTATAGCCAATGACAAATTTATCCATGCTGGCTGACAAACTCCAAATGCTCCCCTCAATGAAGAAAACAGTGCAGGAGGCTCTAAGCTAAGTGAGTGCTCCATTTGGCAAATGGCAAATAATTGCATCATCCTAGCAATTACAAGCTGTTTCATGCTATTGACATATTGGCAGCAGTAATTGAGGATGTGAGACTTCTCCTACTGTCAGGTATCAGTCTGTGCTTCCTTCTGTTTGCAAAAGCTCCTAGGGCATATTATATCTAAACACAATGTGTGTAAAACTAAATCCTTAGCATTAAGGTATTGACATCTTATCAAGGAAATCATAAACCAATAGCTATAGAGGAGGTAAGTATTATGATCAAGCACATTTGCATTGCCAAAATAAACATACTGAACTTTAAAATTTTCATTGAATTAATACATGTGTACAATCCTTGTGGGGAGTCAGTATATGAACATAAAACATCTCAGTTCCTTTCTTCATGCCCGTTCCTTTCCCTCACCCTTTCACCCATGTGGATCCCTTCCTTTTTTATTCCTTTTTTAAATGTATTTTGTACAGGATCTACAGGGTGTCACTATGCACGAAGATTGGACTCATAGTGATCCTCCTGTTTTCAGCCTCCCAAAGTGCTGGGATTACAGGCACGCACCATAATGCCTAGTATCTATCGCTGTCTCAGTATGAGTTTAGAGTCGTCATGGCTTGTGGTGCCAGGGATTGAACCCCAGCCCCTGTGCTCTGCCTAAGCAGGTGCTTTCATCCACTGAGGTATCTGGCCGGCCCTTTTTTTTCCTTTTTAATAATTTTCAGTATATAATATTTACAGTCTTTCTGTGGAGTATTACTTTCATTGGATTTATAATATTTATTTTTAAGAGGCATAAAGAAAGTTATTAAATAAAACATTGAAAAAATTTTTAAAGAAAAGTAACCCTGAACAAAATAGTCTGGTTCCGTAAAAGGGAGAAAGACATATCATAGTCTGAGAATATGTATGTTTTTGGTGATAGGACTCTGTGGTATTTGCACATCTATAGAAAGTTTGGGCTTGATTTACTACAAGAGAAAAGTAATGATGGTCCACACAATACAAATAAGGTAATGATTCATTGCACTGGTAAAGACAAAAGCCACTTTACAAAGAAGGGGAAGAGCCCAGATTGTTGTATTTCTTTAGGATAACTGACCTAAAGTTTTCTGTCTAAAGTCCATCCCTGAACTCTATTTCTTTATCTTAAAATCAGCTTTCTGCCCCTAACTTGATCAACTGTACTAAGAAAATTTGTAGACTTAGAGGATCTTTAAGGAATTTGGGGTCCATGTGCTGATAGAAAAATGTGTGAACAGGCCATGGAATTTATGTTCTTTCATGTTTTATCCTTATTACTCTAGCTTGATATATTTATTGATGTTCATGTATTTCCTATTTTTGGCTCAGAGAATATGAAAAATAAAGCCTATAGACTCCATATAAGGTTCAAATACTAATTCCTATACACCTTTTTTATATCATCCTGCTTGTCATTTTTGAAATATACATAGAAATTTAGACATTTTTCTGCAGAAAAAATGGAGTCGTTTTATTTACAAGTATAGGAATAACCTAAGTAATTGCATCTAGTATGATTGCAAGCCTGGAAATAGAAACCACCTAAGGGAGAAAAAATATGCCATAGTTTAGAATTTGAGCAGCCACTCCAATGAAGATTCAAGAAAGTAAAATTGGAACGCAGCATGAATCATTCCCTCACATAGAGATGCATTGAAGCTCTCTCTTTAAAGGGACTGATATTTAAAATAGTAGAACTGGATTGCTGAAGAAATATTTCCAATAAGATTTTGAAATGAAATTGATAACAAAGTGGAGAGGGCCAGGCGCAGAGGTGCATTCCTGTAACCCCAGCACCTAGGAGGCTGAGGCAGAAGGATCATTGTGATTATGTGGCCAGCCTAGGCTACCAAGCGAGCTCAAGGCCAGCCTATAGTGCATAGTGAGATCCTGTCTCAAAAAAGCAATAATAAATAAAGACATACATAAATACATAAACTAGAGAAGAATTTGTGTAAGTTATTTTAAAGGTCGATATCCAATTAAAAAGTTTTTTTTTCTCTTAAGTTTCCAAGAAGTGCTTATAATGATCCTCTACAAATAGTCTACTAGCCTATTCTGTTAGGCCTCAGACAGGAAAAGGTTAGATGCTCATAAAAAATAAAGCAGAGCGATGAAGCTCATACTTTAGGGAGTGGTAAACAAACAATGGGAAGGTTTATTTGTTTTGCACCACTCTTAAAGCCACCGCCCTTCCTCTCAAAGAAATGCCCTTTCCTAATAGCTTCCGTATGGGTTGGTAGACCCCAGGTCATTGACCCCGTGGCTGAATCCAGAAACCTGGGCTTCTGTCCTCACTTTATTTCCTTATTCTGCGCTTACGACTCACACTGTTTCACTCGACCTCTAGCCTGGCTTGCCACTGACTTCACCGTCAGCAAAACCAGACCGCTTCATTCCGGGACACGCTATCGCCTGCTAGTTCTTTTTCATTGGCATTTTTGTTTGCACCACTCATTCTTTATAAAGAAGTCAAAACCATCTCTTAAGAGTAGAAAGGAAGTCTATTCTTAAAAACGTATTTCCTCTTATTTCCTCACAGAAGGACATTCACAAAGCCACATGAAGTAACCATGAAGCCCTGATTAAAGGTGAGGGCATGAAGGCAATTATTATTTGCTTTATAAAGAACACATCATTGGTGTGGGGCTGAACCCAGGTAGTCTAAGTCTAAATAATCCTACTAATTCATTTTAGGGTGCTATTTTTTTTATAATATTACTGTGCTGAAATGACAATATCAGCAGCTAATTGTGGGACAATCATATCAACAGCTTTCATATGAAAATATTACAGATTATCATAACATCAACAACTGAAATTCAATAAGCTCACCTATGGAAGACATAGACACTCAAGGCTTAATACTATATTTGAGCCTCTCACAGCAAAACTCATTAATTTAGTCTGAATAGTGACAATGTGGTATTTTGAGCACAGATTAATGAAGTATGGATTTAAATGTCCTATATCCAATGTGTACTATCATTTAAATTTTAGGTAATTTTGAAGAAAAACTAAAAAGTCAAATCTCAGGTATCTCATTCTGTGAAATGAGTTTCCTGATATTTGTTTCATATAATGAATTGAACACAGGACAGGAGATATTATGAAATTCATGCTATTAAAATAGTACAGTGTCATTGTACATGTGACCTATAGTTGTGGGTCAGATGTGACTATTAACTTGACAAATTTAAGTTACTGGTAATTTTAATCACACTTTTTATACATCTAAGTGAACAAATAGAGATGTGTAGAGCTTATTATAGTATCATGCTGACTAAATAAACTACAT
Source organism: Octodon degus (assembly GCF_000260255.1). Lineage (NCBI taxonomy): Eukaryota > Metazoa > Chordata > Mammalia > Rodentia > Octodontidae > Octodon > Octodon degus. The sequence goes on along the minus strand of NW_004524661.1, from coordinate 9,159,992 downwards.
TTTTTTTTCAGTATTACAAATTTAGAGAAATGTATCATGAAGATAAGTGAACTCAACATTTTTGTAGTTCATCCTATCAGAGTTCAGTCAGGATGGAGGATCACTAGAAGGTGAAAAGGTGGGCAGATTGATTGATTGATTGATTGATTTGGTAAAAGGATTTGATTTTATACAGTTGAGAAGAGTTATTTGGTAGTTGTTGCAAGATTCTAGTGAGATGAGGGTAAAAGTCGCCATGATTTCAGAAATAATATACAGTCCTCTTCGGCACACATGCCATATGTTCTCCACCACTGTTACTGGAATTTGAAGTATGCCAGAAAGAAACTTGGGAAGAGGTGCGTTAAAACACAGAGATTAGGGCGTGCAAGGTAACTCAGCAGACCACAGACAGACCCAGGGATCGGAGCACCACAAGCTGCGCAGGTACCGCCCCCTGGCGGGCTGAGCCAGCAATTGAGTCTGGATATGGTGGCGCACACCTGTAATCCCAGCAGTGGGGAGGGTGAAAACAAGAGGAGCCCTGTGGGTTAGATGCCATAGTCCGAGCTGCGTGGTGAGTCTCTGTACCAAACACATTAAAAAGTAAAATAAAATAAAAGGAGGGAGATTTAAGAGAATCTAGAACCCCAGAATCTGGAAAATCTAGTTGGATTTATAGAAATAAATAACTCTCATTCCATATCTTACTGAATTGGAGACTCATGGAATAGAATTCCTGTGGACTGTGGGAACCCTCACAATGCAGCGAATCCAAACTTGATTCGCTTGACCTGACAGACAGGACAGATGAAGGTGCCTCTAAGGGAAATGCCTTAGTTCCAGGTCCTCCTGCCACCCCACACTGAGGAACCAAATCGTCCCACCAACAGCAGCATGTGTAAAACACAAAACACTTAGTACTTTATATGTAACTCACCTACAGTCCTCACTCTTGGTGAACAGGTTCTGGGGAATTATCAGTTCCTACCCACTCTCAGTTTGGTATCCATCCACACACATTTCTTAGCCTACAAATTAAGATGATAAAGAAGCCAAATTCCTATCTAGCATGATGTATCTCCCTTAAGGGTGATGAAAAATACGTTCACTTTTTCCATATGAATTCCATTTTTGTCATTATATGATGTTTTTGTCTTCTTTTCATGTATTAAGTTAGATGTACTATAGCTTACATGCTGACATATAAATTTAATAATGCAATTTAATATTACATTTGACCAAGAAATAAGACAGAGAGGTAAATTGAAAACAACAGGCTGATGCATGTAAGACATATTCAGCTCAAACTAGAGAGCAAATACTCATATTTCTATAATGCCTGTTATTGCAATTGGCCCTATGGTTAAGCTTTGTATGTATAGTTACTTTCTTCCCTTACATTTCATATTCCTTTTCTTTCAGCTACCATCACTGGTTCCCTACCTTTTGGGGTGACACAAGCAATCCTTAATAAGATTGTGGGACTTTCACAAACCTCCTTGAATTGGGTTGCTAAGGTTTTTCATTTGAATTTCCATTCCAATACCAGAACCTGTGAATGAAAAGGTATACACTATGAAAAATCCTCTGGGTGGAAACAGTCCCAAACAACCTTCACTGTGTGTAGCTCCCCAATTTTCCCTTGTTGTTTCAGGTCAGTTGCTGTAGCCTGCGCAAGAACTCTTTTCTTTCCTAGTTGATTCTGAGAACGAGGAGCCCAAGTGGCTAGGTGTCAGTCTCAACTTTCAGATCAGGAGAATCATTGTAAGGTCCCCTAGAAGAAGCATTTTTACATTGGAACCCTTAAGACCTTCAGATGAGCAGGCACTAAAGTCGAGGAAAAGAGAGTAAAAATCTTGTCCATACATTATTAGGTATTATTTCAACCAATTGATTTCAGGAAATGTGAATACTTATTATCAGAGAAACAGTACCATATATTCATGCTGTGTATTGCTGTCTTTTTGTTGGATATCTAAGATATCCAAAGGCCATTCCATCACAATAAGTACTTTAGCATAGTGGAGAATATGATTAGGTCATTAAAATTTTCATGAATATGGATGTATTGTAGTCTTTATTTCCTGTAAAATGAATTTATTGGTTAAAAATGGTGTGTTGTAGAATAGTAAGATATCCTGTAAACAAGTGCTTCAGAAATGTTCTGGAAGTTAAAATAAGTCCATACCCATAGTAAAAAATCCCTATCTGGAGTAACATCTATTTTAGTAAAAACAAAACATGCTCTCCTTATGAATGACAGATAATATGTTATTAACCTAGCCAAAGGTCACTGACTGACCTTCAATATATGCTGCCATATGTGATAAGATAATACTTTCTGCTTTGGGCAAAAGTGGCATTCAAACTGACGATTGCTTGGTAGGCAGAGATCAGTGAAAATCTATGCTGTATACCAAATCTATGTATGCTGTGATAGCCACCTTATCCCTGAGCCCCACCTGTGATGAGAAGAATGGCTGGGCAGAAAGATAGGAATCAAAGATTTACATGACTTAGAAAGACGGAGAACTTGTTGGAACACACAAGTATGAGTTAGAGCCTTTGGTGGACATGCTCCTGTTGCACAGGCGAAGTTAAGCACACACAGTGGGGCAAGCAGTCAAACAAGATGCAGGATGGGCTGAGGAAAGGTGGAGCAATTGCAGACCCCGATGTCACCTTGCACCAAAGGGGTCAGCTAAAAGAACAACCACAAAGTATGAGCTGGGAATGGTTGCTGTTTGGCTCCCTTTATATCCACTCCACAGAAGATCTCCCTGTGTTCTGGCCTAACAAGAAATATACTGGAGAGGGAATTCTAGAAAATGTAATTCAGAATAGCCAAGTTGGATGTAACAATGCTGGTTAGAAGGTATAGAAAATGAGGGTCTTTGGTGATTAAAGTTATCATACTTCTGGTTTTGGTAACTCTGTTTACTATGGCCAAGGAAAGAAGTGTTTAGAATTAGAGATCAGGACAATGGTGTCTGTCACAGTTCAATTGCTACCTACATGCAGGGTTTTGTTCGCAATCTATTCTCACTTAGTTTTCAGTTTTTAGTTACAAACTGGATGCACTAGATTATCTTTGAGAGGTTTTGATGTTCAATAATAATAAAATAAATAAAATAAGTGATTCAACCTACAAAGAATCAGACCCTTATTACTTCACCTGTTTAAACCTGAGCAGGGTTTTAGAATTCTGCACCTTATTTCTTCATCTGTAAATTAGAGAAAACTCTGTGTGTGTGTGTGTGTGTGTGTGTGTGTGTGTGTGTGTGTATGTATGTGTGTGTGTGTTCTATGAACTGACTCTGGTGAAATGCAGAGGGAACTTAAAATAATGAGGAACATATAGAAAGCACATAATAAATGTTAGCTGAAAGTACTTAGCTGTCTACGAATTTCATGATTGCTTGTCTATTATGGAGATCTAAACACCATCATTTTCTGAGAATTTCTTCTTTAGGAATTAATAAGAAATTGCCATAGGTCTGTGTAAGTTCATTTTGCCATTTTTAAATCAATAATTTTTCCTGTTTTAATACTGATGTTATTAATAAGAATCTCTCGAATATCTATAATGAGGTGGACATGGTGTAAATATGCAAATAAAGCAATTATTTAGTAGACTTAATGAAGGGTGAATGTAACAGGGTATGGAGGGTTATTAACACTGAAAGAAAGTGCTGACCTTGATGCTTCCCCTTTAATAAGAGCGCCTAAAATTGAGTTTAGAGTAATTTAAATAAATAATTCTGACATGTTTTTGGAGAACTACTGAACGTACTATTTTATAGACACAAAGACTGATGCTAGTAGAATTTTTGCATTGCTCTCGTTTCCTCACCAAGCTCTCAAGTTACTTTTGCAGTTTTGAGCATCATGTAAGAATGAGTTCTGAAGCTCCCTCCCTCCCTGGCCTTGCCTCATCTCCTGCATTCTGCGCTGCTGCTTAGGGTACATAATCTGCAATTGCTCCCTCATTGCATGGAAACTCTATGTGGAAACCATGGTTATGTGAATCATTGTATTTAAAGAACAAGGAGAGGAAGGCAAGACGAGGGAATGAAAGACAAGGAAAGGAAACTCATTGCCCCATTAACTAAGAATCCCCTTGGACAGAGTTTACTTTGGACACGACTGGATCTGATGTTTCAAGCACTGTATCATCAGCTTCTTCCTATTTTTCTTTCCCTCTTTGTACCAACTCTGTCTCAATAGACTCTTCACATACCAGGAAGAATAGGCACTCCAAGATTTTGCTCTTGAAAGTGGTAATCCCAGAAAAATTAAATTATGCTGTGTCTCTGAACTTCTGTACACACGAAAGCTGTCTGTGAAAGGTACATGCCCATGTGTGTCAGTGAGCTCAGGCTGCTGTAATAAAATTCTGCAGCCTGGGTTCCTAAACAACAGAAACCTATTTATTCACAGTCCTAGTGGTATTAGTTCCAAGATTAAAGTACAAGTATGACAGTGTTGCCTGTCATTCTGGTAGTCTGAATATTGCCTGCTTGTCATGACATGCCGGTTGCTGCTATGATGTCTCTCGGTTAGGTGGATGTTCGAGAAGAAGGGGGGGGGTGAATGAAAGCAAGAGACAGGAAAAGGAATATTGTGGGACTGTCCTGCTCCAAGGTTATATATGGTGAGATTTTTGGACTTATGTGCAAACATGAGAAGTATATAATTCTTTAGGTGAAATCTCTCTTCCTCACTGTTAGGCAGCTAATTTCTCATGGCCTGGAAGGCCTGTGTCAGTTCTATTCCTTGATCTCATTGTAATTACTACAATTTTTGTCTCACATATATTTATCTTTGTGGATCCCATGTGCATTTTACCTTAAAATAAAAAAGTAAAGGGTTGCTAAGTCATTTGATTGGTTGTTTCTAGTCTGAAGCCAATATTTTCATCATATTACACAAACTTGGCCAATGCCCGAGGCTGGGATTAATAATTTGAAAGTGAAAAGCATTGTACCAAACAAGTAAAAAACAAATGAGAACAAAAATCACTGTACTGCAAACAAAAAAAGCGATGGGATAATAGAAAGACATGGAACTAAGACAAATTATCCGTGCATTAACGGGCTTGTTGAGTAGTTGACTTAGACTATTTAGCGATCTAGAATTATCTCAAACCTTAGTGGTGGAAGCAAAGGCAAAATGAGACATTATTTATCTTTCTTTAATGAAACACAAAATTCACAGTGATAGGATTCACAGATCAAGTGTGTAAAACAAAATGGGAAGAGAGGAAGAAAGAGAGGAAGATCAGGCTCTTCCATGAACAAATTCTTTCCGACATTAAGCATGGGTTTAAATGGAGTGGCTAAGCAGTGAATTTAGGTCTACAATTTAAGGGCCAAATCTCAGCTCGAGGCCTCTATATGGATATCGTAGCAGTGTATGGATCATCGTTGATACACGCAACGTCAACTGTGTGGTATAAGAAAGAGTGAGGTGCAAATACTTGAAAATTAACAACACGTACCATTTAAGAGCCAGCCAAAGTGGTGTGAGGGGAAACAAAAGATAAGGAAATGAAAATGATGTAAAAAAAAGCCAAGTAATATTTTAGCACCAAAGGAAAAATTATCAAGTAAGCCACATAGTTAAACATTCAGGGAGTTCAGTGAATTGCTAGTATGTTTTTGATGGAAGCAGGCAATTCGTGATTATTGTGTTCCTTTATTATGATAAGGGAAGCAGGCAAATGTCACTAGTATTGAGAGGATGATGCATAAAGTAGGGATATCTGTAAGACCTACTGCATGGACAGTGAAGTCCAGCAGAAAGCTTAAAATATTAGGCAGGAAAGTCACTAACCTAAGCCTGAATAATTAGTGCATGGGAGAAGATAATCAGAAGAAGAAAAAAGTATCCTCTGTGGCTCAACTTTCTCTTCATTCACTTACAGCTCTTGAGATGAGCCTGAATTCTTCATGAAAAATCTCACCTGATCCCCACAAAACTAAGTTAGGCATCACCCCAAAGTCTTTGAGAACATCTATTAATTATTTCATTCTATCCCTTAATAACTGCATAACCAAATGCAGCAGTTGGCTTTCTCTCCAGGAGACATGAGCTCCTCAGCATGCTAATGGGCACATAAAAGTCTCTTTAAAAATGTTTGTTGATGAAATCAATGAAGTGATAAATAAACAAGAAGTGTGGGAGAACACAAGATGTTTGTGGGTTACACAAAACTAGAAGAGCACTGAAGAACAGGCGGTAACAACAGGTTCCTCTGGTAGAAGGCCAACAATGCCGAGATTGCAGGTGCTTCTGGACTCTACCCCCCTTTTTCCAAGAGCTGTGAAGTTCAGACATTTGTATGAAAAAATGGATTTGGTAAAATATCAAGACTCAAGAAATTTATATCATTGGAAAATTCAAAAGTACACACTATTAAGGAAGTATAAATTCTTCAAGTCATTAATTTTATACTGTAAGCAATATTTTATAAATTAAACAGTCTTTCAGAAATAAAAGTAAGACAAACATCTTTAGTTGCATTATCTGATGTGTTAGGAAAAGGATTTGGGACATAAATATAGGAAGAAAAGAGAAAAAGGATGAGTAATTGTGATAAATATCCAGATTGAAAGAATATTGTCTAGTTTGTGAGATGAAAGTAGGTATGACAATATTTACTGATGTTCTATAATTTACTGTGCCCTGATATTCTGTATTTTCACTTTGAGAAGATTTCTGTATTTCTTATGCCAATCTTCTCAAATAGGCATTATTATCTAGGAGAAAAAGAATCAGAGAGCTTGTAATTTCTTTAAGCTGCTAAATGTTGCTACTGAGATTTAAATCCATGGGCTTTCACCCACTTTAGTGCAAAAGAAATAGTCTGAAAATAATGTGAATCTTTGCTCTCTAGAATTTGAGAGGAAGGGCAATTTCAGTAAATATAATATCATGGTT
>NW_004524661.1:9145283-9152938 GCF_000260255.1 Octodon degus | reverse complement strand
CTACATAGATTTAGAATATTATTTTCAAAGTTGAGTTTGGGTGAAATAAACTATGATGGTGAGATTTCTGTTTCAGCTATTATGAAATTGACTAAAAGTCGTAATATAAATTGAATATATGATCAATGTCCTATGTTTATAGAACAAATATAGACGATTTCCTTCCTATTTCAAATCTATGTACCTTAGGCAGTAAAAGTTTGAGGCTAACAAATTATACCTTCAGAAAAACAACTAATTTTAAATCATTAGAAATCAGAAAGTTAGATTTGAATGTGCAAAAATATGTTTTCTTTTTTTTAAGGATTATAACATTTTAGTATATATGTTTTGCTACCTGCTACTTGGGTAAGTAATAAAAGAGATACTTCTGAATTTTTGTGAAATTGATTTATATTTCTTGGTAAGTTTAATTTTATCCACAGCACATTTCATTTCATGTTATTTGCTTTTAAATTTTGGGTCACATTTTAATTAAATTGATTTTTATAAGTACAAACTATTGAAAAGTTTTTGTGGTTCACAATGTCCTGGGAACTTTTAGTGTTCAGAGACTTCCACTTTGACACTTAAAGAGAGACAAGTTGACTCACTAATAGGATCACCAGTTCTGGTTTTTCAACATGGTTTTGGAGGTCGTCAGGTTACAGAATTCGATTTCCTTCACGTCAGTCTCAGTCTATCAGTCCCACATGAACTAACTCCTTGTTATGCTGTTCTAGACTTTTTGTTTTCTTTTTAACAAGTACAGAAGACATGCTACTTAGAAGAGCTGGCTTAGTGAATGTTTTTGTGTTTATATTAGTTGTCATAAGAATTACAAAATAATGTCTGTATTTTTTAAAAATGTAAGAAAATAGTAAAATACAGATTTTGTTAGCTTATCCTATATAGTTTTAACTATTTTCAGGTTTTAATAGATCTCTTTGTAAATCTCTTTTGGAATAAGAATACATTAATGACATTTTCACAGATTTATGCCTTAATTTTGACTTCCTTTATTTTACAGTTTACTGTATTAAAATATATAATAATCACCTACGATATGAAATATACTATGGCTAGGTTCACTTTAAAACTAAGATACATGAGACAAGTACTTATGAGTGACTAATTTCAATTTATGAAGAATGGAATGAAAGAGAAAAAAAAATCCCTTTGTCGAAGATTCACAAAGTCCCAATTTCTGAACAAGAAGAATGAGGAGCAGTCAACTATACACAGACAGTAACTGTATTTCTGGGGATTGGCTGTGTCTCATGTGCCTGAAACATGGGGCAGTGGGATGCGAGGAGGGGTGGTGTCACAGTGAGGCCCAAAGAAGGAATAGTACCATAAACTGACACACATATTTTGGTAAAAATTGTATCTCTTTGCCTTACTCCTGAAATTAATAGCAGCCATGTCATTAATATATGTATTCAAAATACATTTACCCAGAGTCTGCACTTGTAAAGTATTTAGTTGTTTACTTCAAAAGTAAATCAAGCACACTAATGAATGTGCATCAGGAACATTGTATTTCAAATACATTTGAAAACTACTTGTTGACTCTATCTGTTTGGATAAATAAATACATATTTCATTGGTTTTTCGTTTTACTTTCTAATTTTATAACATTTATTAAGGTCATTTTTAGTTTTCTTACAAGGTGTTGTGATACATTGAATTGATGATTTCAGATATTATTGGTTTGGGAAGGTCCATTCTAAGGTGTAAAAATACATATAACGTTTTGCTGACACGGTTAAGTGAGTTACAGAGTCAGCGTCTCAAATCTTTCTTATTCTTCATCTATCCCTTCATCGCTGAGGTCAGTGAGTTGATTGTGTGATTGAAATCAGAGAAACCTCAGGTAACATATATTTGGAGGCAGGTGTTTTATTTAACCCTGGATGATTCAATCTTATATGAGTTGGTTAGATGACAATCACCCAACCATGAAATTTCATGTATCTCTGTGGCTATTGTTTTATAAATAAAATCATCGAAGAGAATTTCATTATAGTAAGAGTCACTCTGTGAGACAGCTCAGAAAAATAATTTTATGGACCATATATAGAAAACTTTTATCTTTAAAAGACAAAAAATATAATAACTCATTTATATTCATTCTAATTTTATTTTTCATATAAGTTTCTGATATCACTTTCATGATTGTTTTATTGAAACATGAAGCGGAGCCAAATCTTCCTCTGAATCATATGCAAAACATTTAAGCCAAACTAAATATTCATCTCATTAGCAAATGATGTTATGAAGCTCATGACATAAGATCCTTTATTTTAAAATCTTTTGATACTAGGGAGGAAATAAGATTAAAGTGTTGAGGTTTGAACATGACAGAGATAATTTTTGGAATGAATGTGACTTATGAAGGGAACTCAAGGTACAAAGACCACGTCTCTATACTTTATCTGTTACCATGTTCAAGTGAAGAGACTGAATGGAATTTTGATTTCAGAAAATAGGACCCTGTGTTCCTGATGATAAGTGAAGAAGAAGAAAAGAAGGAAGGATTAAATAAAAGGCAAGAACTAGTGAAAGTACTTATCAGTGACCACACAGTGAGCTTTTTTTGTTTGTCTGTTTTTACATCTTTCTCTAGGGCATAATGGTGAAGGAAAAAAAAAAAAAAAGGAAAAAGGCCAATATGTCAGGGTTGATGTTTTTATACAAAAATGTCAGGTGAATTCATAATGAGTCAAAATATGGGAACAATGAAAATGTATCACAGAAGGAAAAAAGGAGACGACTGTGGGAAAATAGACTTAAAGGAAGAAATAGTCAGAACAGCAATCAGACAGTTTATCTTACCCCCCAGGACCTGAAGACACAAAAGAGACCAATTAGAAATAAACTAGGTAGGAGAAATAGTTCATTGTAAACTGGGAATTATCAGTTTGCTGAAAGGTAATGAAATTAGAGTATTCCAGGCTCTTTGTGTTAGAGTCACTTGACTTATATTTTGAAGACTCACACTAATGTTCTTTATATAGTGTATAAATTATAGATATTTATATTTTTGTATCATATATACTTAAAATTGTGTGTTAAACAGATTAAAAATTATCTAAACTTTCTGATTTCTGAGACAGGAATGCTTTTGTTCTGAGTATGGACACCAAAAGATTTTTCCAATGTTTTGTTTATTTAAATTTTCTTTTGGTCTACACTGGTTTGCTGTGATGTCTTTTAAGCATTCATGAATTTTAGGAATGTTTTTGTCAGCTGATGTAACCTTCAGCTTGTTCTGACACAAGAATCACGTTTAACAAATATAATTGTTTTAAATTTGACAGAATATAAACGAAGCTGTTATGGTTACTCCTAGATACTTGAGCTAATTCATAGACATTCAGTGAGAAAACAATGCTTCTCAACAGAAAAAGGACAGTATCCAGGGTCTGGAGCCTTCTTTCCTATGATTTTGGCCTACCCGGTATGGCAAAAATAGCATTCTAGGTGAATTTAGGAGACCACCAACTTTGATTAATTGTGTTAAAAGAAGGATCCCATGAATGAGAGGAGCATTGTTTTGCATTTTCCCCTGAATGTTGTATTGTTTACTTTCCTAATCATAATACATTGCAAAGTGATAGTTTCCTTTGGCCATCTATTCTCACTGGTCCTTTGTAGCACTCAGGGTGTATGATGTCTTCAACTCTTTCCTGGGTCTTATCTAAAGGTAAGACTTGCATCTAGCTTTTGGAGATCCCAAGTTATCTACCCTTTCCACACCATAGGGAGATCAAGGCGGACTTTGGAATGTCAGCTGCCATGAATTAAAATGATTAGCAAATATATTCACTCGTGCTCCAAAAATATATTGAGCACCTGGCACAGACCTGGAGAACTAGGAGAAAAAAACACAAAGTATATTATATTTTCAATCTTAAAGGGGAGCAAAATGCAATGAACATAAAGTCAACAGAAAGGAAGTATACAGAAAAAAGCTAATGAGCAATTCAGAGGAAAAGGAAGAAATAGAACAGTATTCCTGAAAAAGGAATCATCTCTGTGATCTGAGTCCTAGAAAGCAAGTAGCAACTAAAGTTCACTAATTCAAAGCATAGTTTTAGGGTGCAATGAACAAGAATTAGTGCTGAGAATGGACTTTCCAAAAGTACATCTCATCCATAATTGTGCTTAGAAACATACACTTCTAATACAGTGCTCTTACAATTATTAATACAGTGCTACATTACAATTACTACATTGCTTCTTTGTGCCTAGGAACCACCGTGAACAGAAAATAACAAAAACAATGCATTTATTCAGCATAGAACTATCATTCTTGTGGGGAGACTGGAGCTTCAAATAACATTTCAATATAAGATAGTTGAAAATGCGTAGTGTACGTCAGGCAGTGTGCAGTCTCCTATTTTGTAGTTTTTTCATGTTTATTTCAAATTACTAATTCAAACATTACAACATATTTCTTTGACTACTTAGTAAACTGGAAAATAGTGACATACATCTAGTAGAAGGGTGGCTGGTCCTCAAATCCATGTAGCTTGGTTTTAGAATTTGTGCTTTCAAATACTGTATTACCTACTATAGTAAGTAAACAAATAAGTGGCATAACTGCAGACATTAATGACGTCATGAAACAGAAAATGGTGAAGAGTGCGAACAGAGAAAGGTGCTTTTCTGGAAGGGCAGAAGAGTCATACTGTGTCAGTGGCCTACAGCAGGAGCAGATGAACTTTCAGCCATCGATCCCTGTGAGTCATGGTGGGCTTTTTCTGAAGGCTGATCTACCCTCAAACCTCACTGAACTCAAAGGATTGGGGAAATCAAGTATGGTCAAAAATTGGTCAAACAGCAGTTCTGATAACATGGCTCTGAATATCCTCTCTCTCTTCAGCCCTCTTGGAATATCTCTTCAAAGCATATTTTCAACTACTTTCCAAATTTTTTTCTCCAGGATTGAATTGCATTAGCCCACATTGGTGACTGACAATTATATGCTCTGTATTGCCGGTTTATTGTTGTGTCCTCAAGCTCCTCCTGACCAGGGCTTCCTTGGACCTTCTAGATCCTGTGGCCTCTTCATACTCAAGTCCTACTATCACAGTTTGTTTCTGAGAAAATCTAAGCACAGAAAGGTTGGCTAGTCAATAAATAAGAGTCAAGGGCTGGGGAGATGACTCAATGGAATAAGCGCTTCCCTGGCAAGTGCAAAGGCCTGTGTTCAATCCCCGGTTCCGCAAAAAAAATAAATAAATAAATAAAAAATAAATAAATAAGAGTCAGAGGGAAACGGGAAAAAGTTTAGGTGCAGGGTGCTTCATCTGGCAAAAACAAGTCTACTGTGGTTAACTAGAGAGGAGTGAGCAGGCAGGAAGAATGAAACCAGGTCCTCAAGTAAGCAGCTACCAGACAAGAGGGAGGCTGCTGAAGTGGAGAGGGTAGCACATTGTGCTAAAGGAAACAGGAACAAATAAGATAACTGATGGGGATTTAGCTTTAAAACTGATGCCAGTGAAGATCTAATCTAACCATTCCTTTTTATAGAGGAGAAAAATGAGACCCAAAGGGTTTAAATGTCTTACTCCAGGACACCTTAGTAAGAACACAAAAAAGACAGGTCTTCTACCCAAATATGAATCCTAAAGTTGTCTGGTTTCTATCTACTCTTAAGGGAATCCTGCACACCTCTATAAGCTTACCATGATCAATATTACAACAACTAGAAGAGAACTAATAATGCCAACAGTGTGTCTCATTAGAATGTACCAGAAATACCTGTTTGTGAATCACTGCTTCTTCAAGTTTCCTCCTTCAAGCTTCTAGCAGGCAAGACACAGAAGCTCTTTCTACTTTCCCCAGCAAGGGATGTGTGGGCCGAGGCGCAGGTGCTGTCTGCCCTGCTGTGGGCATAGCCAAGGCAGGTCTGGAAACCAGGCCAAATTGCACATGGGCATCTGCATTCAGGAATTTCTGCTCTATGGGCTCCGTATCTCAAACCCTGTCATTAATGTGAGTTCTAACACCTGCCAGTAAATGGGTACTTCATGTCACTAGGTAACTCAATCATTAGCTCAAACCACTTGATCCAAATAATAAGTTTGGTGCATTGAATTTTTACTGTGCAATGCTCTTTTCTAAAACAAAGCAACCTGCATGGTGGCAGGCTGTCAGGTTCCTGCCTAAGACAAGATGAATTCCAGTAATGCCAATGGGAGGGATTGAATCATTTATTAAGTGCAGTCTTGGACAGGTGTCTCAAATGTCAATTCTAATATTTAATCTAAACTAATCTTCAGAAAAGTTAGATTTAATGGAAATGAAACCTCTAAGGAATTCCCTGTGCAGGTAGCTGAATGCTTAAATTTCAAATACCGCTGTTAATGACAATCTTTTAAATAAACTCTCTACTGGGCTGTTATCCTCCTGTGTTCTGAGGAAGGAAGTGTTTAGAAGACTGATATTGGCTCATTGGCAAGCAGGATTTACACAAAACAAGTTGTCTTCTCCTTATTCCTGACCTTGTCACATAGTCACCTAATTGCACATAAAGCTGTGTGGCCATGTGTGCGATGGCCTTTGGCCTTCATATATGGTCCCACAGACTTAATATACACAGGACGGCCTCACAACTGCTGTGAAGTAATGTATTTTGTGATCACATAATGTGAAACCAGAAGGCAGACTCTGAAAGTGGTAAGGAAAACTACCTAAATGGCTAAGAGAAATCATGTCTAAATATTGACAAGACACACAGTAAAAAATAGGGGTTCTATGTCACTAAATACCAAATGGAACATCTGATATGGGATGTTGCCTCAAGATGCTATATCTCTTGCAAAAGTCACAAATATTTCAGTTGAGGCTTAATTGTTCTGCTGTGCACAGCCAGGCACACTCAATAATTCAAAAAATTGGCTTTCAATAGGCCCTAATTAGGCTAAAAATGACACAGTGATATGCTGAAAAGAACTCATGCTGTATTCTGGGGAGGTACTACTTAGTTCGGAGATGGGGTTCTAGGATTCTTTGCAGAGTTTCCTATAGCATTGGGAGTATCTTCGTATCCTACTTACTTTTTTATGTATTTAGCACAGGTCTACAGGGTCTCACTAGCTAGATCAGACTTGTAGGAATCCTCATGTTTTCAGCCTCCCAAGCGCTGGAATAACAAGCGAGCACCACCATGCCCAGTCTCAGTCACCTTCTCAGTGTGCCTCAGGGTGGGGCTGGCCCCCAGTACCCGTTATCAAATCCCAGTCCCTGCATCTGCCTAAGCAGGTGCTTTAATCCAATGAGCTATCTGGCCAACCTGTATTTACTTTTTAATGTTAGAGGGAAAATGTAGGGATCTGTTGGTCTTGCAGCGAATGGTTCTACCTGAGGAGACACAACGGCAGGAATGAGAAAGAGGAGAAGACAAAACCTGGGCGAGGTGGTGTTTAGTCTGCCTGATGTTGCCCATCAACTCACAACCAAATGATCTTTCATTTATACTTTTGTAAAGTTTGTAACACATGACACAAAGTTGCCTAGTGACTAATAATAGCTGGCCTGAACCAGACTCAGGATATTTTTCTCAGGACTGAGGCATTTTGTTTGTTTTAGACACTGAGGCCCAGTCCACCTATACATATTTCATCAATTTCCTAGCTTCTTGTGGCTACCAACAGGAAAAAAAA
>NW_004524661.1:9143749-9145183 GCF_000260255.1 Octodon degus | reverse complement strand
CAAAAAGAACAGCTACTAATAACCTGATCTTTACTATAAAAGAAAAGGACTAAGGAAAACAATCCTCACCAAGAAGTTCAGGTAAAAAGTCTTGAAAAGTAGATGAAATAAATATTTTAAATGGCATATTCAGACAATGAAATAGCTTTAGGAAAAGATTATGAAATAAAGCAGTGACGACCAAGAAGTGATCAGGTAAAATTTGCTAAACTCTCCCAAATTTAACAAAACAGTTTCCTTTCCTTTTTTCCTAGTACCTTCTATTCAGTGCTTTTCCCTTCCTTCATCTTTACTTTTCGTCCTCTCTCACTTTTTCCCTTTCTTTTGTTAATTTTAGCTATAAACAATTTGATAAACATTTTATCACCTGAAATGGAAATTGTTAAGTTTTTGAGCAAAGAACTGAGTGGTAATTTTTTTCAGCTTTGCAGACCTCATGGTCTCCATTTCAAAAATTCACTCTGTAATCATCCTCAGGCTGTTGAAAACTGGGCATGGCTGTGTTCCAATAAAGCTTTATTTACAAGAAGACCTTGAGTGGGACTCAGGCTGAGTGGTGCAATTTGTCATTCTTCATTCTAGCAACTGATCTTTTGCACATAGCTCCCCCAATACTATTCTTTTCCATGGCAACCTGAATATAAATGATATTTTCAGTTTCAAAAGGTAATAGATCTATTTATTGTGCTCATTTCAGTACTTGCATATGTGATGGAACTCATTGTTTATCCTTGTGTACTAGGTAATGTGTTAAGTGTTTCATGCATGTGCTAACTACTCCTGAGGACAACATCCTAAACTTGGTATAATCACACATTTTATAGAGATAATAGAGTATAAAAATGGAGGTTTGGCTCCTGGCAGACCTTAGTGATTGCTTACCCCATAAGCACCTCCTGGTTTATACTAATATAATTATTTTATTCAGACAGCTGCCTGTTGTCACTGAGCTCTGCTAACATTTGATCCTTCTCTCACTGAAGAGTACTAATAGCATTTGATTGTGTTTGTCTTGAAATCATCTCTGTAAGGCCCTTCCAATCATCACTTCACTGTACATTTATTTCATTTCTGCTGGGGCATTGATTGTGTCTTGCTAGATAAAGTGGGAAACCTGATCGCAACTGTTTGGGATTGTTTCCCTCCATGGTAAAAAGTTATGCAGGGAACGCAATCCCCATCCTCATCTTCGTTTTCTTGGATTGGGTTGTGAGAGTTCCATGCCTGGAGTTGCTATTGGTATGTGTCAACTCAGAAAAGAGCCAAGAAAACCTCAGAAACAAGAAAGCAAGTGCCTGACAAGCTTAAGGCATGTATTAAACCCAGGATAGTCTATCTTTAGAAACCAGTTAATTGCAGGTACAGACCTAAAATGTAGGCCAATTTTTATTTTTATTTTTTAAAATGTCATACAGAATTACTTGAATTTGTACC
>NW_004524661.1:9131556-9143317 GCF_000260255.1 Octodon degus | reverse complement strand
AAATTACTGAAGCATAACTCATATAGTAAATAATTTGGAGATGAAATAATAAGTAATTAGAAAATTTATAAACATAGGTATGTGGAACCACATGGGGATAAAAACATAGATGATAGGAAGGGGCATGTCACTTCTCATAATTAGAGTGAAAGGAAAAGATACATGGTGATTAAAATCATTCTGTCCCATTTTTCTCACCAAAATATTCCTTCTTTAAATACGATGTTGTTTTAATATGTTGTTTTTTTTTTTTAATCAAATGTTGTGTTGCTAAGAGTCTATATTGAAAAGGAATACACAGAGATTGCACACTCTATCTATTAAACCAAGAGGGGAAAATTTAAAATGAAGAGTTTGGAGGGAGACAGGAATACAGCTAGGTTAATCTTGAGATTATTAACGACTCGTCTTTACTACTAAGGCAAGTTTCATGCATATCTGAATCTGAGTAGTCTTCTTGGTCTTTTGTGAATGTCATCCCTTTAGAAAGAAGATGGCATTGCATGCTTGCTTAATGCCATTAGCTTTTTTTGGACATTTGGGTGTGGGAGGGACAATAAGCATTTGCAACAGAATCTTCATCCTGTGACTTTTCCAGTGCCATCTGGATTCCTGCATATTTTCTACATGCCTATTCTGAAAGAGAATTAGATTTTTTAAAAAAATAGATAAAAGGATGTAAACACGCAAAGGAAAATGAACCGTTTCTTGTTCAACTCCAGCAGTCCAACTGCTGCCTGATTAAAATACTAATATATGGCATCTGGTCTGTGAAGTCCAGGCCGAGGCATGAAAGCTTCGGCATGATCAAATGAGCATATCATTTCTGACTCCCTCTGTCAGCAGTGACTGAGCAATCGAGTCCAGTGATTGGAAGAGCAAATTTTCTTTGTCCTCCATATGCTGTATTTATCCTTCACGAATATCCACACAACTCACCAGGGATTTGTCTGAGAGTGTAGGATCACTCCTTGCAGAAAAATTGGTTATAAATCTAGGAGGCTTTGTGTAAGATCTAAAAGCTGCCTTCACAGTTTGCCGGAGGAGGTGTGTATAGCCAGGAGTAAGGAGATTATGTAAACTATGGAGGCGGACTAGGGAAGCTCTGAGTTAGGATGCCCCTTGAAAATTCTCTTAGCAACAGGGAATTACAGGTTCTGAGTACAGTCTGCGGATGTAACATTTCCCTTTACCCCTGGAAGTGAAAGAGGAGGTTTGCATGCCCTCAGTTTTCTCTTCCAAAATGGTAGATTTAAAGGAATATCTGTGTCTCTAATTTGGACAGCATATATTAAAGGCCAGTTTCTAATTTCCACATTATCCTTAAATGTTGTTCCACATTACTTAAAAAAAAATTCTTGAAACACTTGTAAAATGTATGCTTTAGAGACACGTTCTGGAAATAAGATTTCAAATTACATTCAAACGGATAACCTGAATTTGTATCACTCAGAATGCTTATTTGGAAATATTAAAACTCTGTCTACCAACCTCTACTCACATAAAAAGACTTGGAAATCCCCGTTGTGGGTGCCCACAGTGTTCTCCAGTGACTGTGATAGTCACTAACACTTGGGCAACACTGTGACAGGAAGTTACTAAGACAATAGATAGGAGAGTAAAAACAAAGGTGCCCCGTGGTAGGAAAATAAGCAAATGAGATTGATTTTTGTTTGTTTGTTTTTGGTCCCACTTGTTATTGGCAATTTGAATATCACTAAATACAGATCAGGTTAGATTGAGGTGTCACGTTACCCACAATATATATTCATGAGGTTTTTTTTCTCTAAAAAACTCCATTTAATAAACAGAAATGAAAAGTTTCTAAATCTAATTTGGCTGAGCCTGAAATAAAACAGAATATGAAGTCTCATGGGAGCATCTTTCTGTATAACCTTTCAAAGAGAATTGTTGTTTTACGTTGATTTCCTTCTTCATCGAATGTCTCTTCTACAAGAATGCCTCTTGCAAGAACAGGAAACCAAACCCCACCCACTGGGAAGGGAGAGAGCTAGGCCAAGATACTCTCAAACAAAATATACTAACCTAATAATTATAAAGGTGCAGTGATAAGGTGAAACACATCAGGGAAGTTTTGATGGGTAGACCTCAACTTTTATTAAGTTATTTGAAGGAAATCTTACTAGTAACTATAATATTTACTCTGAAGCATGCGTTATCATTCATGGATTTTCCACAAACTCCAACCATTTCATCAAACTTTTTTTATTTTCTTTTTTCATCATTTTTTTCTTTTTTAAATGTTTTTGTGCATTTGCTACAGGTTGGCACTGTGCAGCTCGGACTCCTAGTAATCCTCCTGTTTTCAGTCTCTCCAGTGCTGAGATGACAGGCATACACCACCATGCCAGGACTCGGTGGCTGGCTCAGAGCACATGGGAGTGGGGCAGCAGGGCATGTGGTGCTGGGGATCAAACCCATTCCCTGTGCAAACTTTTTATATCTTCTGAAGAAATGTAATTTTCACTTACAACAAACACAGAAATAAACACTAACTATAGGGAAGAGATTTGGGCCATTTAAAGAAAGTTTCCTGGGCTGGCTAGATAGCTAAGCAAGTGCTGGGTCTAGGGTTCAATCCCTGGCACCACATGCTGTGCCAACTCTACCCCCTGGGCGTGGTGAGACAGCCATAAAGTCCGGGTGTGGTGGCACATGCTTGTAATCCCAGCACTAGGAAGGCTGAAAACAGGAGGAACATTATGAGTTTGAGCTGCATAGTGAGACCCTACACACACACACACACACACACACACACACACACACACACACACGCACACACAAAGTTTCCTCCTCTTCACTTTAGCCAAAAATTAAGAATCCCAGATCCTTACTGTGAATATAGACCTTGGTGGACCATTAAATGAATCTTCTTCTGAAATTCCACAGATCATTGACTAAGAAACCATGATTTCCCTTTCAGAGAGCCTCAAGTTTAGCAGTGCTTCCAATTGAAAATGATGGGGGGAAATGTATTATTAAATTAATTAGATAATTAGCGAAATTCACAGCTGCACCCTTTGACAACATATTCAGTGCCTCTAAGCTAATGAGACAGACCATAAACTTTCCAAAAATGAAATTTACAGAAACACTTGTTTACATGATCTTTATTATGAAAGTTGCAAAAGAAAGCCTTCCGTTCTATACATCTAAGCTATTGTAAGCTATTGTAGATGATAATCAAGGGCCTGTTTTCAGAGTCTTCATTTTATACTTTTTATGCATAGCCATATACAAAAACGTATTGTATATTTGTGCTTTTATATGCACATCTATAGTTCAGTTGTAAGATATTTATTTCTGGGCTTCATAATTGAACCACTAATGAGGTAGTGGAATTGTAGCCATGTATCTCCATCAGGCAAAATATAAATCAAAAATCTCGTTACTCTCAAAGGGAGTTGTTATTTTTTTCTTCTTTTTCTCTTTTATTTCTTTGGTAAGGCTTACAAGATTAGTTTCTAAGAGGGTAGATATTATTTCCAGTCTTCTAAATATTCTTTCAAATATCTTCCTAATAAGGAAGTGAATATTTTCTCTTGTCAAAAATACAGCTGTGAGGTTTTCTAATTGCTCAATTAATCTAATGATACACTTTCCCTATCATTATCAAACTAATAAGTCTCAGTGCCTGAGTTCTTTTCTGTACTGGAGCTGTCTTGTTTGTTTTTGATAATATTGACTTGTGATATGGTCTACATGCTTATTATAATTTTGTAATAGAAGCTCCATGTTTCCCATTATGACTGGATTGCTTTTAAATCTGGAACAACATTGCTTTATGGAACCTAAATGAAACTGTAGTATTTTCACCCTTTATTGAATTTCAGCTGCCATTTTCCAGAAAGTACACATTTTTTAAAAAGTGAGTGTTATATCACCATGATAATCGGCAATAAGCAAAACTACGGACAGATATGGAAACTATTTCTGCTAATTTAATTTTTGTCCCAAATATTCACATGATACATACTTATGTATTTATTAACACAGAATAAATTGCATCAGAAAACAATTTCCTCTGGATTGTCAAAATTGACTCTCAATCATGTTCTTTCAAATTAATTTGTAGAAAACTCAGATGATATCTTTCCCTATCAGACTGACTGAGTGCTCAAGAATGGAGTTGTTTCACAAATGTCTTTTATCATTATGTATATTGCTCCTATTCCAAATGTTTTAACTTTGTCTTTTATCAAATGTTAATTTTGTTGGAAAAATTGCTTCTCTGATTTTTAGTTGAGATTTACTTCTCTGCTTTTTTACTTAGATCGTATGTTAATTTGATCACTCCACCCATACTCCTCTTCATGAAATCAGAGCTAACTCTACCATGAGGTAGACCAGCACATCTCACAGGACACTGCCCAGACTGCAGAGCTCAGCTCTTCTTTTGAACTGTTTGGTAAGTATTACTCTGCTCTGCATTCTGCAGGGAAGAACACTAAAAATTGGAGTGAAAACTTTGAAAGGACCCGGAGATAGAAGGAGCCTAAATGCCAATCTCATTTTGTACCAGGAGGAGGGTAGTTTGTCTTTATGCTGTGTTACTACACATAATTGGGTTTATTCTCACAGGTGCCAGCTCGAATTTCTGCCTAACTCAACTCATGCTTTGATGCAAGATGTGGTTCTCTGTTTCTTTGTCCTAGAGAACTGTCAGTTTATTAAAGTGGTATTTTTGATCTGATCCTTGAGATCCCTTTGCAATTGGTTCAACAATTTCTTTCTTGGATCTACTATATCATTACAATTTAATAAGTGTGATCATTTTTCTACTTACAAAGATGGACATGAGCAATTCATAAAGGTTCCAAAGTTATATATCTTTTCTGTGTCACTTGCATTTAAAAAGTAAAAGTTCCTCTTCTTGACTTCCAGAATTAAAGGCTTTCAGAACAGAAAACAAACAAAAAACAATAACAACAACCAAAACTAAGACTTGCCATGTGATTGTACTGGCACCTTGATCAATATTAAATATTCAAATAGATAACTTGGAAATAAATATCTAGAATATTTTTCCATCATAAAAATTAATTTAGAATTGTTAAAGAAAAAATAAAAAGTATTTGCAATAGCTTATTGCCCATTTCCTCTGTTACTAGAAATAGAAATTCATAGTTCTTGGCCTGGGGATATAACTCAGGGACACAAACACTTTTTCTGTTTTCTGTTGTATGCTATTTTTTTTTTCATTTTATGTATTTGATACAGGGTCTCACTACACAGATTGGACTTGTAGTGATCATCCTGTTTTCAATCTCCCTAGCATTGGGATTACAGGTGTGCACAATCACTCCCAGACTCAAAATTAATTTCTTCTTTCTTTCTTTCTTTCTTTCTTTCTTTCTTTCTTTCTTTCTTTCTTTCCTTTTTTTCTACCAGGGATCAAACTCAGGACCTAGCACTTGCCAGGAAGTTGCTTATGCCACTGAACTATGTCCCTGTCCCTGCCTATTTTGAAAAGAATATATATATATATATATATATATATATATGTTAAAAAGTTTATTGAAAATTATCTTTTTCTTTGCATTGCTTTACACAAGTAATAGTTATTCTTTCATATACCTTTCTATTTCCCATTTCTATACTAAATAAGAATAAAATCAGTTATTCTTATTTCTAGAATAAGAATAACTGATTTTCAAACTGATTATATGCATGTTTAATTATATATTATATATTTTATATATATGTTTTACATACATAATGTCTATTATGAAGTAGATAGACAAGGCCTTTGACTTCAGATTTCAACAAAATTATTTTGCTCTATTAAGAATATAGCACTGTTTGAAGAAAAAAAAAAATCAAAACCAAGACGGCCAACAAAATTGAAAGTCCTGATACAGAACGTGTGAAACCTTTAAAATGTAATTAGTTCCTAGAACTGCTTTGGATGATATAATTATTTAAAGTCCATCAATCTGAACTTGAAGCAATGCCCCGACCACTGAGTGTTTTGAGGGGATAATTATTCATGCGCCACTGAAGACCTAAACATGTTTTTATTATCACTGTCAACAAAGTTATAAATAACAATTGATGTGTGTCTAAATCTTGATTTACATTGTAGGAATACTCAGAGCAAAATGGTAAATTAAAAAACAAAACAAAACATAACCTCGCCCAGATTGGAGGTTCTTTCTCTCTTCTCCTCCCACACCACTCTTCTGTCAGTCGTGATCTTTGGCACTTTTCTGTATTTATCTAGCTTCAGCTACAGCATAGGAACACTAAGTAGAGGAAAGAGATTTTTGATTAAAAAAAAAAAAAGTTTCCTCAACTTCCCTTGAGCCAAAAGTTAGGATTTCCAGATTCCTATTGGGATATGAGCCTCACATTTCTGTGTACCTAAAATGAATATTCTTCTCTGTTTGCTGTAACTGTAATCATTTATTTGTTCCCCTTCTTTCCCTGTAATTTCTATTGCTTTTTGAAATCTAAGGTAATGGAAATTCCTCACCAAACAAAAAAGTACAATCCAGTAATTCTGCATAATATTTTAAACTTGGCTTAGCTGTGGGCTTGTTCTACCTGGAGAAATAAAGTTTTCCTTTGGGTTAGTTTTCACCAACAGAAAGGGAGGCTTTGAAGGCTTTGTGCTAAGTAGGATTTCAAGCCTTTAAAGTCATAAAATTCTATTGTTTCTCATTTAAAGCCTTAACTGATATGTTTGAATTCTACATAAAAATTACCTCTGTCTTCCTCAGTGAAGATGGTTTTTCTACATAGAGAGAGCCGATATGGTCCATATAAAAATTTCCTTCCCCCTATTATTTTTTATACAAGAAATATCGTCTTTATTTGCATTGTGTCTCCGGCTCTCGCTCATATTCAGCAAAGTAAACAAACATTCTGGTGGGGTTAAGGATTAATGGCAAGGAATTGCATGACTGTACAGCGTGTAACCTTGAGGGAAGAGATCAACGGAAATGTCAGTCAAACACCTGCCCTTAGTGCAGTTGTTAATTAATTCGTGAACATTGACTCGGGTTGCAGATTTGCCAGTGTACAAGGGAATCAAGTCCCGTCCTATAAATACTGCCTTGATTTAATGAGGCTTTAATAGGATTAAATGGTTTTAGCTTTATGACTTCATGTTTTTGATTATGGTTGTATAGTGCTTTTTGATAGGAACAGATACGAATTTCACTGGATTTTAACATTGGGCTGTAAATGAAAAGTTAGAGGAATTAAAGGCAAGGAATTTGTCACTAGCTGAATAACTTAATTTTCTTCAATTTTAAAATTACAAGTGAAAGTGGTTAAAAGTGAAAGTGGCTTCTGACTATCTAAAAATAAACATAAGTGACAACGTTCTCTCTTGAGTCATAACTACCTGCTTAGGTGGACTGTTTTCTGTCATTATGAATATGAATTTGTTTGCCAAGCTGCAGATCGAGTTTATAAATGAGACACAGGTCTCATTTATAAATTATTTCTTAAATTATATTTTGTTTTTTAACATCTTCAGGTGATACACTTATGGGGAATATTTTGTAAATATTTTACTCTAAAATAAGGATATGCTGGATGAGTTATGGGTTGCTACCAGTTTTTATTATCAAAATTTGGGTTTGAATTCTCAGAGAAGCTGAAAAATAAATTTGCAGTGCCCTATCATTTTGCATATTTGGATGATACTGTTTTATCATCTCACCAGTAAAGGTCAAGTTTTGGCTCACCTTATCTTATTATTATCATTACCCTTGTCATCATTTAAGTCTAGGTATTTAAATGTGAGTTACTACTTAAAATATGTAAGCGCCTATATTCTGAGGTATGTAATATGCTTGTAATTTGTCTTTAAATTAATTCTTTCTGTGAAATAAGGTAATTGTACAAAGAAAACTATTTCACTCCCTGGATACACAAAAATTAAAAAAACTTCCTATTTACCTTAGAATAAAGACTGTAATTCCTCCTTCTGGCATGTGTTCTTGACCTGCCCCTTCTTTCCACCCTTCACAACTCTAATGATTGTGATGAATTAGATAAAAT
This sequence comes from Octodon degus, assembly GCF_000260255.1. Taxonomy (NCBI): domain Eukaryota; kingdom Metazoa; phylum Chordata; class Mammalia; order Rodentia; family Octodontidae; genus Octodon; species Octodon degus. The sequence continues at coordinate 9,135,283 of NW_004524661.1, read as the reverse complement.
CCTTATGATTAAGATAACAACTTCTTGTGCACTCAGAAAGACAGACACAAAATAGGGAGAACACTGAAAGCTGTAATTTCATAGGTATCATGAGCTGCATACCACGGGTAGCCTAATGGAGAGTGATGGGCTTAGGAGTGGGGCCTGCAATTGCCTCTTCAAATGACTGCTATTTGAACTCAGAACTGATTACAAAAAGAAGCAAGGCTTTGAAGTTCTGGGTACAATTCATATATGAGGTTCAGAAGGAATAAGTTGGTATTTTCAATGGATGACTAGAGCACAGTTAACAAAGAGGTGAGACAAGTTATAAATCAATCAGGGCAGATCATGTGCTATGCTCCCGACACATTCTCGTTGAATTTCCTTCTATGTTCTGTCTTCCTTTCCATTCCTGCTCCTTAAGAGAGCTCCATTCATCTCAGAGCCATAAACATCATGCTTGATGTTATTCATCTCATGGTCATAACCTTAGCTTCCGACAGTATGAACATCCTGGACTAACAACTTGAGAAGTCATTGTTAAATAACATTATTCAATAAACTAGCTCATAGTTTATTGGTGAATGGCACAAACTATTATGCTTCCTACACTTTTCTGTTCAAGATAGGTAGTTTTGATTGGTTACTAAATAGTATTCCCTATCTTTGCGGAGATTTCCCCTTACTTTTCACTAAGAGGAAAAAAATATATATAGTCCCTTTGTCACCCTACTTCAAATAGCCAACAGAACCTATTCAAGTCATATTATGTGGAACACCTTTGTGCATCCTGTCTTTGGACATGTCTGTGAGGATAATTTTTCTATACTTGAGGCAGTTATCTTTCTCTGTGAAGGTAGGAAAAGGGAATTTCTAAGCTCTCAAAGCAGTATCCTCAAGTTGAAAAACTGCTGAAACTACCCATATTACCTACCTCCAGATTTCTAGTTCAATAAATAACTGTTTCAGTCATTAATAACTAAGCTTCCTATAACTTACTACCCAATCTCATTTCACCATCTCATTGCTCTGTACCAAGTTTCTCAAGGACTTCTCTTATTCTTACAGCTAAATCAGTTCTCAAAGTAAGGTGATATTATGCAACATGTTCCTTATAAAAGTTGGTGGTTGTTTGATTCAGTATCGAGTTCTGTATCTACAGAAGTCCAATTTCTTAAACAGTAACTTTCCTGGTGTTGACCATTTATTTTGAGTGTTATGTTTCTACCTGGATTCCTTTTCCCGACTGTCTTCCTTGTTATATGTAGAAGTTTTGTCATGAAGGTTTTTTGCTGCACAGTTAATTATGGAACTAGTTCATTTCTATGACTGGTGCAGGAATATTGTTTTCATGCAACAAAATCTTCTTTATTTTTAGTTTTTCTGAAATAAGAAGGTATTTACCATTTTTACATTTTCCTTTGATACATTACTCATACTCCTATACATTTATAACTCTATATCTAAATTTGACTATATATATTCAGAAATGTCACTATAGTTTTCTATACTCTGTAGAGAAATGTGGAACAGTGAAAATTTAATGCTCACAGGTTTTAAAAAAAAATTTCGCTGTGTCTCCTAGTTTCACAGAGGTCTGTTACAAGCATGATTAAAACTATTGATAATATTCCAGTTAAAGCCCCCCCTTTTTTTTTTTTTTTTTTTTTTTTTTTTTCTGGAACTGGGGAATGAACTCAGACCCTTGCACTTGCCAGGGAAGCACTTATTCTACTGAGCCATCTGCCTGGCCTGATGACCTATTTTAATTGTTCTGTTTGTTGACCACAATCATGAGATGTTACATAATGTTTGTGTTTTGAGTTGTACACATTAAAGTTTGCATTTTTGGTTGACTATTTAGCCCACTGACATTGCGGCGTTGTCGTTATTAATCTCCTTTATGCATTGTCATGATCTCGATTATTTCCTTTTATTCTCTTCCTGGGATGATGTCTTCCATGAGGGCAGGGGTCTCATTCCATTCCTCATAATGTCTTCAATTCTGAAAACAGAGGCTGTCACAAAAGAAGAAAATGATCTTGATTTAGTGACTCATCGAATGAAGGAATGAAGGAGCATAGAAAGATCTCTTCACAGACTTCATAGTGACTCTTTTATCTCTGTGTAGCTGGAGGTATATATGTCGAGTTTGATATCAGTGAAGAAATTACTGCCTGAAGCATAGTTTATGACACTTTTTAATGTGATCAAACACTTCTGTAACTCAGATTCCACATAAAAGTAACAAACATGCTCTCTTTTGAAATCCAAATTGAATTTATGTATTACAATATACTCATACAAAGCACAATATAATCAAGAGGCTCTAATCTTCTGTGGGCACAGATAGTGTTGGATATCAGATCAATTTTAGAGATTAATACATCCATAGATTTTGGCAAAATTTGTGGAATAAAGATTATGAGTAAGCTTTAGCATTAATTATTCAGATATATTATTTTTCTTGATTCTCTATTCTTCAGTAATAGGAAATAAATAAAGTCTATCAAAATTAAAATTTGTAAGACCCTAAAAAACATTTATCCATTAATTTATAAAAAAAGAATGACAATCAAAGGTGTGGAGTTATGAAGTAGAGAGGCTAAAATGTAATTAACCCAAGGAGTTTTTGATGTGTGTAGGCGTATTAGCTAGCTTTCTGTTACTACAACAAATAGCTGGGACAGTTAAATTTACAAAAAGTAAATGTTATTTTGACTCAGATTTCTGGAGGTTTCTGTCCATGATTCACTATTTACATCACTTTGGGCATGTAGCAGGGCTCCATATGATGCTGGAGTACATGGTAGAGAAAAGTCCTTACTACATCAGTCAAGAAGCAACAAAGAAAAAGAGAACAAGTCAAGGCCCTGAACCCTCTTTGAGTCCATGCTCCCAGTGGCTCTGAGAAAGTTCTACCCCCCAAATGTTTTCCTTGTTTCAGCACCTGGTGTGGACCAAAGCTGTGGCTCCCATGGGCCATGGGAGACTTAGGATCCATACTACGGCAAAGGACACCTCCGGAGCACATTCCTTCCCATGACAGTCACCAAAATGTACAGCTATTACAGCAAGGACTTTGGTGCTTTGCAGAACCCTACCATAGGCAAAAACAAATACTACTCATTCACGATGGATCATCCATTTCCAGAAGAAAATAACCAAACTCCTGATTGCAAAGAGATAAGAGAAAGTAGCAAAGGGAGCAACCCAGAAGACATAATTATTTAGATGATAGAATTTAAAATGGGATGCTAATACAAGGCAGATAAAGGTAGACAATATCAACATGAAACAAGAAAAATAATAAAAAAATGGGAGATATGAAGATATAACAACTATGTCCTACTTGATGCTAGAAGGATATAAATGGAAAATATAGCAATTGGTTGAAAGTTCACACTGAGTTATTTTTTTAGAAAGAAAAAAATAAGGATACCACACTTAGATTTTCAATCCACAGAAATTCTGCACAGGTAAGTACAACAAATTCCCCAATTAAAGGACTTAGTTTTCCATATTAGATGGAAAAATATAAATTAAAGTGAGACATAAAAGTTTTATTAGAAATACATTTAAGACAGAAAAGATGAGCAAATATACTAGAAAAGTAATTCCCTATGGAAACCAGTAGTGACAAATATTAAAAGGTACTTTAAGAAATATAATTTAAAAGGTTCAAATATGATATTCTGATAAAAACTAAAATAATCTGTTGTCAAAATGAACTCAAAAAATGAAA
>NW_004524661.1:9111803-9131301 GCF_000260255.1 Octodon degus | reverse complement strand
GGCGAGATAGCTCAGCGGAATAAAGCACTTGCTTAGGCACAGCACAGCAGCTAGGGTTTGGTCACCAGTGTGCAGTGTCAGCCTGCCCCCCAGGGGATGCTGAGAAAGCAATTGAGACTGGGTGTGATGGTGCATGCCCATAATCCCAGTGCTTGGGAGGCTGAACACAGGAGAATCGCTACAAGTCCCATCTGTGTGGTCAGACTCTGTAGACCCTGTACTAAATACCAAAGAAGAAAGAAAGAAAGAAAGAAAGAAAGAAAGAAAGAAAGAAAGAGAAAGAAAATAAAAAACAAGTTACACAGAAAAATATATTAAAGGAAATAATTTTAAATGTCCGAAATATATGGTTAGATTTTTTTATAGATAAATACTGCTTTATGACTAGTGCCAAATATATTTCAGATTTGAAATTGTATGTTGTGTGTATGTGTGCATGTGTGTTGGTAGACAGAGTCTGTAATCAAACTCAAAAACAGTCTTCACTTTGAACAAATGTGATATTTACAAAATGGACTTTTTATTCTACTTTAAAGATCATCTGATAAACATTATCCATACAGTTCAGAGTCATCAAATCTCCATTATTCTCAGACGGAAAGATGCTATATAGCTTGTGTCTGGATGGACCCCCAAACCTCATGCCTAGGTCATATGTTTTCAGAGGTGGCTCTATCCTCTGTGTGTGTGTGTGTGTGTGTGTGTGTGTGTGCCTGAATTGCTGGAATCAAGGGTGGGTGAATACTAAATCAGTCCACTGATGGATTTGGCCTAATTCTGGGTGTGGATAAAAGGAAGGCCCAGCTGGGTGTAAGTGCTACCTGCTCTAAGGGCACATGGCCTTGCTATAAGGAACACAAAAATGGATGTTCTCGCCAATTACTATTTGCTACTTCACTGTTTAGCTGTCTCCTTGCCTTCTGTCTGTCTTGAACTGTTTCTTGGAGGACTGATATTTCTACAAACTATGAGCAAAGGAAATCTTCCCCTCTGTAATTTGGCTGTTGGTTATTTTGCCTCAGTAGCCAGTAAAGTAACCAAGACAGATATATTTTCTTTTATGCGATGAAACTATTTATATGCAGTGATTCTTTGAAAATTCAGTCATCTTAACAAAATCGTATTTCACAACCAAACGCCCTACCTACAAGCAAAAAATTCACTCCTATTAGCTTTTAGAATTGTCTATCAATCAGATCGCATAATAATTTTGTAAAATAAGTGTACTCCTGTAGTAATAATTATAATTTGTGCAAGATTACTTATATGCAACATATAGTATTAAGTTGTATTTTTGGTATGTCAATTTACAAAATTCCATGCAATAAGTAATATTCCATTTAAACCACTAAAGAAATTTAAGGGGAGGAGAGATAGCTCAGTAGACTAAGCACCTGTCTGCCAAGTACAGGGTCCTGAGTTCAATCCCCATTACCAAAAAAAAAGAAGAAATTTAAAAATAATAAAATTAATCAACTTTTCAGCAACTAAATAGAGCTGAGTATTAAATCAAAACATATTTATTCTGTATGCTAAGAATTACCTAGAGACCAGGAGCATCCCTTGAAAACAGCGATTACATTCATGGTTTGCAAGAAGCATCGAGGAAATGCACAATGAATCAAATTAAATTTGTTTCATTGTAGTGGACTTCTCACCACAAATTCAGAAGTTAAACATTGATTTCCACTTTACTCACGTAGCTGGTATGAAATCATTTAAAACAGAGAAAAGCAAATTTTAGAGCCAGTGCCTATGAAGTAGTGCACAGACTCAGTGTAACAGCAAGGAGCATCCTGGACCCTGGTAAGGCCCTGTTTCTGAGTGCGTGCAGTAATTACAGGCACAAGATCTGAGTAAATCAATTCTCTAATGCAGCAGTGGCACTGGGAGGCAAGCAGTGTTACCATTAATAACAATAACCATAATCCTACGAAAGTTTAGAAACATAAAGTCTTATAGAGTCGATACAGCTATTTGCTAAATGTATTTTTTAAGGAAGAAATAATTTATTTTTATTGGCTTTGACCCAACAAAATATTAATATCATTACATCATTTTTATCGCACTAATAAAAGAGTTCAGAATTTTTAACACATTCTTCCTAGGCAACGCTCCAAATCTTGCCCTTTATTTGGTATTACAGTATCAATAATTGGTGTCTCACATTAACATTTATTTAAAGCTGCTGATTTAACATTTAAAAATTCTGGGGTTAATGGGTCTGTATTCACAGATCCATTAACCTCAATAAAAACAAATGGAACCTCTTGTGAACTAAACTCAGCGCAGACCATGGATATGCTTTCTCTAATATTCACAACATTTAGACGGTCTTGCTAAAATGTCAGGTCATCAAAAGGTCTGCTAACACAGTAGTATTCAAGGTGATTTCCAGTCTTTTGCCATTGTTATGTGTCCTATACAATAAAGCAGAGCTTCTGTGTGAGGCATGGTTCCTACAAAACCTGCTCTAACAAAATACATTTGCTCCTGCTCAGGTTTTTTAGGGAGAGAGGGGAGACAGGGGATCAAACCCTGTTATGCTCTATTACTGGGCTACATCCCCCAAATAATATGTATATTTTGAGGCATATATTGCTAAGTTCGCAGGTGGAGCTTGTGTCCGGTGAGACTCAGCAACTGATATTACTCCTTCTTACAATCTTCGGATGTGGATTTTCTCTGAAACTGACTTAGCAGAGGCCACCTTGATTTCTCATATTTCTTAGAGACCCCAAACCTTAGAGATTTCAAAGTTTGTCCAAATATCTCTTCTAAATAAAATGCATGAAAGCAACCAGAAGCTCAAGGAGATCTATAGAACCTATGAAGTCGATGTAAGGTTACAGGAACTACTAAACATTAAACAAATATTTCAGAATGACAGGAAAGGCCCAATAAACTACTATTAATATTTTATAAAAAGCAGAAGCTTAAACATATTGCTGAACATTACCTAGGTCATGTTACTTAATAGTCATACTCATACAGAAAAACTTGTTAAGTTTCACTTTTCTCTTCTCTTAGTGTTTCAATGCTGAAATCAGGTATTTATTTCTAAATCAATCAGGGGTAATGCCTACAGAATAATTGGGAAACATTAAGGGTTTCTCAATTAGAGAATTGATGTTAAGATGAAGAATTAGAATACTTTAGATATCCTCAAAGTTTCTGAATTTTTAGGTAACAATTTCAGTGTTTTTTTTTCCATAATTTTATTGATAGACAAATGGTAATGAGAGTTTTAAATCAAATTAGTAGGACAGTTTCAATAATTAACACATTGCGTACTCTCTTCCTAGTGATTATTTGCTGTACAAGATGCAGACATGCTATCCTATTTACAAACACTATTACAACAAATCCCTCTATTCATTAAGAGAATGTAACTATATACCTATCCTAACCATTTTGAATATACAGATACAAAATGGACATTCATTTATACATCCCCTTTTTTGTTTAGTTCTGTCATTTGGATATGTATTTTTTCCCATAATCTTATTGAGAAACAAATAGCAACGAGACAGTTTCAAACCAAATTGGTAGGACAGTTTCAATAATTAACATATTGCATACATTCTTCCTGATGGTTAATTGCTGTACAAGATGCGGACATGATATCCTATTTACAAACACTACTAGAACAAATCCCTCTATTTATTAAGAGATTGTAACTATATATCTATCCTAACCACTTTGAATACACAGATACAAAATGAACATTCATCATCCTCATGGCTGACACTGACAAAGGATTTACAATCTGAGGTACAGGATCTCAGATAAATCCTGAGGGAATTTCACTGACCTTATCAGACCCAAAAGCTACAACTCTTGTTGCATAGGTCCTGCTTTACCTTGGTCTTAACCACCCAGCAGAAAAGTAGAAAGACGAAATATAAGAAGTAAAGCCATGCTGTTATGTTGAGCTGTAGGAGACTCAGGTCAACAATTTCTGACATTGCCAGTGAAGCAGAAGACCCAATACTATTATAGACTACTGGACTCCTTTAGAATATTTTGCTGAGTTCACACACCTATAATATTCAAATAACAGAACTAAAAATATTTCAGTGTTTAGACGGAGACAAAATATTTGTACATACTTTCTCAGTGACTACAACCACACTGTGTATATTTTTTTTACTACAATTTTTAGCATGAATGAATGAAGCACTTCCAAATGTAGGGCTTGGTATCCCATCCCTTCCTCCCTGGCTGTGTCTACAATTTTCATATGGTGCCAAGTGAACCAACAGTTAGTTACCTAGATGTGCACTATTATGTTACATGGTCATGACACAGTTTACTTAGGGTTCTTCTGTTAAGGATTGGGATTATCTCCAATTTGAACATATTCTAGAAGATAACTTGAAAACTAATAGCTTCCTGTGATCATTTATGTGCTCTTTGAAGGAGAAACTGTACGACCAAAATGTTCAAAGTGAGACCTTTTCCCTCCCCCATCCCCTTTGCTCTTATGTGGGCTATGTGGATAGCTTCAGAATTTCATTTGTTGCTAGGGTTGATGAACAGGAAAGTGTGAAAGTTTTATTAATTTCACAAGCACAAAGATGTGTTATCAGAGTGGATTCCAAAGAAATGGGCACAACATGCCATTTTTACACTGTTTGGAGACAGGACAGTGGTGTGTAAAACAATGACAGAACAGATGTTTGTCTGACTAGTACGTTTTAGTTATTTTACTGATAGACACATTGGAGGTCAGCATGTAACATAAAAGAAGGGTTACTTTAAAGAATATGCTTATCCATTTTCGCTACAACCCTAGTTATCACCTTGTAGTGATCAAGGCTAATTTGAAGCACATCACCCCCAAAAGAATGTCAATGGCTCGTGCAAGTGGAGCACATCAGGACAAACAGCACATTCTGAAAATATACTTCTCTGTTTTTTTCTGCTGGAAATGATCACTCTACCCATTTTACATATTTGGCCCCAACTTCTTCCACACAGAGGTGATCAGAATAACTCCATGCCTTTAATAGTTCTGTTAGTTACAAATAGAGAAATAATAATTTTTTAAATGTAATATCTTAAAACAAAATATTAATGAAATATTACTTCTCACAGCTGGGATGGGCATTTCTGCTCCACATCTTTGCCTGGGGTGACTCACTCTGCTGGATTTAGCTAGTTGTCCAGCTAGGATGGAAGATATAAGCACATCTCAGCCACCTTCTGACTCCTCATTTCTACCCAAAGAGGCTTTTTTACAGTTAGCAGGAAACCTCTCAGATTTGTAGACTCAATTTTATCCTGTCCACAGAACAAAAGTAAAAGCTACTGACCTTCATAAAGGTTACACTTAGGGCTAAAATAAAGCCACTTCCACTCTCTCTTTCCACTGTTTTGGACTGTGAATAACCAGAGTATGTCACGCATACAGGCAAGAAAAATATTGAGACTATAAATCTTTGAATGTACCTGGCCACAACAGATTGTACACCTCCACTGTGAAAAATATTTTCATTTCCCACCCAAAATTCTTACCCCATTATTTCATAATCTCTAAATAATTACGAAATTATTGGGTATATATCTTCTCACCTCTCTCTGGAGCTAAAGTGTATTCCTCTTTTGAGGTGTTATTCATTTTCTGGAAATAATTCTCTATAACTATAGGGCAGTTGTGGCAAATCTATGCACGTGTGTTGTTTGCCTTTTACAAGAAATGTTAATGTATGAGTAGCTTTTGCAAAACTAAAACCTCAGTGCTCAGGGTTAATTGCAGTGTTGGCACTTAGGGATAAATAAGTGGGTTTGGGTTGAAGTTTGGGACTCGATCTCTGAAAGGTTCACCCTCACTGCTGTAGGCTACTGAGTTTGCCCTCCCACCCATCTGTATTTAAAACAAGAACAGTCACAGATTATGCTCATATACATGGCTTTTTTCAGCCTGCCTCCTACATTTAGAAGAATGGATTAAAATAAGAATGGAATTTTTTGTCTCTTAATTTAAGCAGTTGGTGCCTTTATCAATAAAATTCTATTCTCATGACTCCTACTGTGGGCCAACCCATCACCCATATAAATTTAGGATAGATGATCTTCTTTGAGCTATGAGTCAGAAATGTGTGACTTAATGCTCTAAAGATTCATTATTGTCTTCTATTTTTCCTCCTTATAAGCAGGTAAAAAGAGCTAAGTTGCCCTCGTTTACATTAATCCACAATCTTCAGTTACATCTTACCTTGGAGGATTGTCTCCACCTTCCAGAGCAGAGACTCATTGGTAGGCCAAGCATGGCAGCCTGCTATTCTACCCAGCAGTAGCGCTCTCTGCAGTACTCAGGCTTAAAGACACAATCTCTGCTGTTTGCCTTGCCCATCTCTCAAGAAGATGGGCAGTGAAGGAAAAATTCCTACTCATCTGTCTTTTTCCAAAATCTTGCACATTGCATGATATGTGATAGCTACCCAATGTTTTTTTTTTTCTTTTCTTCCTTTTTTTAATGTAATTAGTACAGGTTCCACAAGATCTCACTGCACAGACCAGACTTGTAGTGATCCTCCTTTTTTTCAGCCCTCCCCCAAGCGCTGGAATTCTAGGTGCATACCACAACGCCCAGTCTCAACCTCCATCTCAGTGTGCCCCAGGTGCAGGGCTGGTGAAGCATGATGGAGTTTGAACCCCGGACCCCTGTGTCTGCCTATGCAGGGGCTTTAATCTGCTGAGCTATCTGATAGGCCCTCCATTTTTTTTTTTTTTTTTTTTTTTTTTTTTTTTTTTTTTTTGTGGAACTGGGAATTGAACTCAGACCCTTGCACTTGCTAGGGAAGTGCTTATTCTACTGAGCCATCTCCCTGACCCAAGTTGATTTTTTTTTTCTGAATGGACATATAATCACCTCTTTCTCCATTAAAACAGAGGTTAAAATGCTTAGATTAGTCTACTGTTGACAAAATAAAATGGTGCAATATCAAATTAGCATTTTAAAAATCTACTATAATTACCTAAAAAAGCCAAAATTGAGAAGACTGGTTGAAAATGATATTGTATCTTCAATTCACATAATTTAATGAGAAGGATATGTTGCTCTAACTAAATTTCTAAAGAGTTTCTACTATTTTAATGCCTCATGTATAATCTGAGGTAATATAGCCTTTCAATGGTAAAGCCATTTACAAGGGTTGTTCCCTATGTCTCAATGTAATGTAGTCCCCAGCTCAAGCAAAAGCTCATAGGTGATCTGAGAAGTCCAAGAAAGCATTTTCATGTTCAGTGAGGCAATCTGTGAAGTGGAGGAGATGACGCTGTGGGTCTGTGGCCGAGTAGCAGTGGATTTGAGAGAATATCATTCGGAGAGGGATCGGGTAATGATTCACCCAACAGATTTTCACAGTCCTTTTCATTATGAGATTTTATGTGAAAAAGGGATGAAAGAAATTGGAACTTCACATTCCCTTCCAGGCTTCAGGCACAATAAATTAACTTTTAAGCAAAAAAAGCAGAAAAACTTAAATGGTAAAATGTTTATCTATCTTTACTTTGACCTGGTTTTGTCTCATTCAATGAAAACATGACTATCGAGACAGCGCAAAAGCCTCATTCCGCCCCCTCAGCAGGTTTTATGAAGGTTTTATTACTGATTTTTTCCCAGTTTACGTAAACTAATTTGCCAACCCCCAAGTCACACAAATTTAAATTCTCTTTTACCACCCAGGGAAGTGCTGGTCCATTTAATAAAGTACTCGAAGAGCTTTCAAAAACTGATTGCTCATGGTAAACATCAAACTGGCCTCCAGAATATTCAAACTTCTAGACTTCTAAAACTGTTTCAGAAAATTGGATGTGGATCAGAACCATTTAACCTGATTTAATTACTATGAAAATAATAGAAGACTTTGTGTATCAAAATCACCATTTTGAACTGAGTGGTTTAGGTTTACCGTCATGCTATTCGTTTGGTTCTTGGGTATAGACAACCTTAAAAAATATTGAAAAAAATATTTAGAATATTTCTCTATTTAACAGAATAGACCTTGTCAGCTTTTTGGTGCTGTGAGTTTGTTTCAACTCTAGTAAGCATCAACTAGATTGGATTCTCATGTTGGAGACCCGAATGCACCACTGTGTGAATTGAAATGTATTAGTCTGTGAATTGGAATGAATTAGGCACACTCTACTGCACTTCACTTCTGTCACATCTCTGCTCTTCAAAAAAAAAAAATGATTTCTATAGGAGTTTACTATCAGGTGCAGGACAACACTTTATAAACAAAATTTAATGCAAGCTTTCATCTGTTAAATTTCATTACAACTCACATTAGCTCTTTTTGTACACTTTTTGTAAACATGCTTTTTCTGTACATTACAGTTGTATTATCCACCATTATCTCTAGGCAGTGCAATAGTTTGCATACGCCAGGAAGAAAGGGGAATTTTTCTTTCCTTAAGTACTTATCAGAGCAATATTCTATCATAATTAATTACAGTTTGGAGAATAATTTTCATTTGATCAGGAAATAATTATCAGAAAGGTTGAGACCAATTTGATACTTTCTATTTTAATTAGAGTGTAAATATTTGGATTGCAGAACTGAAGGATTTTTTAACCCAATAAATTTCTAAAATTAAGCATAAGTTCTAGTCGAATCTAAGTAACTATATGTACCCTTCCTGATTCACTCTCAAACTTGAGCATTTGCTCCTGATGTAGTCACATTTAAAATTTTGTTGGGAATATAACCTGCAGAATGCAGTTTCAAAACAATCATTCCCTCTTTCTAATTCTGTTAAAGTTCAATTTACATGCCAAATGATGTGCGCCTGGTTTCAATCATTTGCATGATAGATATTCACACACATTTTTGCTTTAAACCTCACAATCTGAGAGAATGACATGTTGTACCAGGTAGGTGTACATACTAACAAATGTCCTTAATGTGACAGCACACCGTGGCAACATTTCATTCTTGGATTTGGTCTTCCTGGTGAGTATTTTCTGAGCTCTCCAATGTTTATTTGTTCATGGATTTTTCACTTTGTTCAAATTAGCCATTGATCATGAAGTTCAACTATTTTCCCAGTTATTGCAGTGTGCTGGGTGTCACGTCTTAGGAGGCTCCTGTACTGTTGCTTAAAATTATTGCTTGACAACCAGTTCTTTAACATGTAATTCAATAAATACAGAGCTTACACAGGTATATAGACAATCTAATTGTTTGGAGAGTGGAAGAACAGCATTAATAAGCTAGTTATTGCTGGTAGCACGTGAAAGGTTTCTTACCTTGATATTTAACTGGGGATCGATAACAAGTGCTGTACATCCCATTTTAAAAATAAGAAAACTAATTTGAATATTTATACCCTATAAATATAAAGAACATATAAAAAGAGCCAACTTATTTGTATAAATGAATAGATTGAGTAATATTTATGCTAGTAAAGTAGTTGATGATGCTGAATCAGAAAATACACAATTTCGAGGGCTGGAGAGATGGCTCAGTGGTCTAAAGCACCTACTTAGAACAAGCTTGGCAAAGCACAGGGACTGCGGTTCAATCCCCCAGCACCACATGCCAGCCAGCCCGCCCCCTGGTGGGCTGAAGTGGCCACACACACACACACACACACACACACAATAAATGTAAAAAAAAAAAAAAGAAAATACACAATTTCTTAACTTGCTTCTTAATATGTACCTACTTTATTAAATAAGTCCTTACATATGTTCAGTATTGTTACCTATTGTTAAGTTGGTAACTGTACATAAACATCATAATTCAAGTTATACATAAGAGAACATGTACTTATATATTTGAAGATCTAAGTGAAGCACTATTTTTAGATCTTAAGTCTCATTATTCTATCTTAAAAATTAAGACATAGATGAGGTATGTCTCCTGATTTTTGTTAAATGACCAAGATTGGTGAATCTAATGCAATATTTATCTCTAAATATCTAAGCCTTTACCTACCTCTGAGACTTACTGTATACCTTGAAAAAGTTGTTTCAATTTTCTAGAATTATGTTTTCTAAATTTGAAAATTGGAGTAATACTTTTTTCAGAGTTTTAATAGATGTCAAATGGAATATAACCAAAAGCAATCATTATGATATGAAACATATACCACTAGTCCAATTATGTTGATTCACTTCTTTGAGTTTTCTCTCCCATACTACATGCTTTCTGGGATTTCTTTTTCTGAAGCCGTATCTTTGGGCTTCACTGAGTGGTGTGGCTGTGCTGATCACTAGACTATAGGAGCACTGCTTGACTCTGTCTGCCCCATTACTTCATTTGTGTTTGTGATTACAAAGTTAAAACTTTTTCTCCTTGTATGGGAAATCTCTCTATTTGTCTAAGCAACTAATTTGTTCTTGTAATCCGACTCTAGGTTTTGTAACAGGGGATCACAAAGTTCTCTTTTATTGTATTATTCCTCAGATCATTTTATTTGTAGGGGTTATCTTGACCCATTCAGGGTGTTAATCAAGTAGCTTCACTACTTTTCGTAATGTGAAAATAGACTCATACAACTTTATTTTATGTGATATTTTACATGATGAAGGTATCCTAATCCCTGACTCTCATTTCTTTTTTCTTTTGTTTTAAATGGAGATACGTATTAGATATTATGGAAAGAAAATGATTGGGAAAGTAGTCTATTTGGTCATACTAGAAACCCTCACAGAAAGGTGATGTTTTGTTGCTTCTTGATGTATGAGTAAAATGACTGACTAGAAATATCATTAAAAATGTTATTCCCATTACCCACCAAAAACACAAAGTCAAACAAAGCAGCAGAGTCAAGCTTATGAAAAGGAACTGAGTGCTTGGGGAAAGGTGCCAAAAGTGTTATGGCTGTCACAGCAAGCTCACTGGTGGTTATTTACTTCAGTGTGAGTTTTAATAACTTCTGCATGTTTGCAAGAGAGCAATTTGAAAATCACCATGTCTTTAATATATCAAATACATTAAAATGTTAATCTTTGCAGATAAACATGAACACTTCCAGGACAAATGGCAATCCATTAAATGTCTTTTAGGTGATTTATTGTAACACAGTCTACTTACTGCGTTGAAGATTATGTACAAATTACTACAATTATGCCCAAACTATTTTCAAGTAAGAAACTGAAGGGCAGCATTTGTTTATCCTTCACTATCAATATTAGTTCTTGGCTTATGTCAGCGTGTTATCATTATGTGGAGGGAAAGCCTTATCTTACTTTGCATTTCCAATTTTTTAACAGTCTGTCAATGCCAGTAGTGCAACAAGAAACCAAAACAATGAAAATGAGTGCTAAGAAATGCAAATTATAATGAATTGTTCAGAAGAAAAGACATTGCATTGTGGATGTGATCCCCCACTGTTTTCTGAGCCTTACTACTGAACCCTTTTCAATTCATTAGAGACAGGGTCTTAGTTGATCCCTAAGTTATCCAGATGGGGCTTGAAACTTTATATCCTCTTGCCCCAGTCTACCATAGTGTAAGGATAACAGTCAGACACTCACCTGACTTGTTTTTTTGGCTTTGTTTTGTGCTAGGATTTGAAGCCAGGGCTTTGTACATGCTAGACAAGTACTCTGCCACCTCGCTGAAATTCCTGCCCCTGTCCTTTCCTTAACCTATAACAAAATAGAGGTTTCATAGTCTTAAAAAATGTAATTTATAGCCCAAAGGAAAAAAAAAATGATTGTACTTGGGAATAAATAAAAACGAATGGTTAAAATCTCTGAACACAGGGGCCAGGGAAATGGCTCAGTGGAATAAGCACTTGCTTGGCAAGCGCAAGGGCCTGAGTTCAATCCCGAGTTCCACCAAAAAAAAAAAAAAAAAAAAAAAAAAAATCTCTGAACACATAAAATAAATATTTGATGTCAATAATTTAAACAACTTGTTTATAGATTTTCTCTCTCTGATAAACATGCATTTGCACAAGTAATATGAGGTTTGAGAAAAAGGCTGATTAAAAAGCTGTAATTACTTCTGCTAAGAGCACAAATAGTTGGACAGATGACTAAGTGCTTTATTAGGGACTTCCCTAATAAAGGGTCAGTTTTAATATCATTCCAAACTCTGTCTCAGGAAAGCTAGTGGAGGTTTGCACTGCAGTTGCTATCCACTATGTAATGGGGTGCCTTTGGACAGGCATAGTATTTGGAGAGAAAAATCAGGATCTTACTTTATCTGATAACTTCCAAAAGAGTAATTGTAACCACTTAGGGGCAATGATCACAAGCAACTATACCTTATTAGGACTTGATAAAAGTAAGTGATTAATAAATTTGGAAATGTCCTTTCATTTATAAACAGAAAAAATAAAAATACACATTATTGTACAGTTCAGACTGGGCTGGCTATATAAGTTATCTAATGCTTAGTGTTACAGGTACTCCGTGTATATCTGAAGTAGAGTCTTCTTATGATAAAAGTGTTTGCAGGCAGCCACTATGCCTCTCAAACTCAAAATCCCAACTAGATGCTGAATGATAAGAAAGAAAACAAATCCCTGGTCTATGATAGGGCAGAGTAGATTAGTATGAGGGTGCTCACTTACTTTATTTTTTAAATTAATTTTATTGAGATACAAATAGCAATGAGACAGTTTCAAAACTGATTAGTGGGACAATTTCAATAATTAATATATTGCATATTGTTGTCTTCATAGTGGTTATTCATTATACAAGATGTAGACAGGATGTCCTCTCCAAACACTAAATCCTGAGGGGATTTGACTGACCTTGTCCATTACAACAGTTACATTTCTTGCTATATCAGTCTTGCTCTATCTTGGTCTTAACCATCCAGCAGAGAAGTATAAAAACAAGGTATAAAAAGTAAAGCCATATTAATATGTTGAGCTGTAAAAGACTCAAGTCAACAACTTCTGACATTGCCAGTTCTATGGATAACCCACTACTATTATGGACTACTGGACTATATTAGATTATTTTGCTGAATTCACACAACTACAATATTTAAATGACAATGGAATACCCATCTCTGACAAAGCTAAACAAAAAAGGAGATACAAATGAAAGACCATTTTGTATCTGTATATACAAAATAGGATAGATATATAGCTACTTTCTCTTAATTCAATGAGAAGAAAAATTTGTCATTTACTTTAAATATGATGTGCTTCCAAACTTAGGCTAAGTCTTGTGCAGTCTACAAATTTGAACATTATACCAAGGATTGCAAAATTTTTCATTAGAGTTGGTAACACAGGATGATTATAAATCTAGATTCCTTTTAATCCTTTGCAGAAAGTATTAACCAGGGTTCCTATAGTGAATTGTGAATTAAACATTTTTGATTTATAGGCCAGGAGGTCAAATTCAGGTTACCATGTAGTTAATTTTGAATCCAGAGAGAGAACGTATTTTCATATGTGTTCACTGATAGTACTATATAAATGATAACCAATTTTTTGGTCATACAGATCTACTAATGACAAGAATAACATTAAGATTGGGGGTGGGCCAAATAGCTCAGCTGATTAAAGCGCCTGCCAGTAGGCACAGAGGCCAGGGATTTGATCCCCAGGCCTGCCATGCTAACCCAGAACCCAAGCATGCTAAAATGGCAATTAGGCTGGGCAGCGTGGAGGCTTGGGCCTATAATCCCAGCTTGTGGAAGGCTTTAAACAGGCGGATCACTATGAGTCCAATCTAGTAGTGAGACCCTGAACACCCTGTAGACCCTCCCCTAAAATACAAAAAAAAGTATGTTGATTGTATTTCATAGTTATATTCCTGGCCATGATGTTAGCAATATGACTTAATTCTTCCATAAAGCTTTTCCATCCTAGACTAAAAGGCAAATACCTGCTATGCTGAGAACTCAGCAGGGCAGCCAATGTGCATCAAACCCCTGCACTTCTGCGCTACATTCCTAGCTTTAGTTAACTTTTTATGAGCACCATGACAAAGGGACAGGCCTTGGGATAATTACTTGTAACAACCGGAATTCTAGCTGAGGTGCTCATTATAGATTACAATTACAAAAAAAAATGCAAACTAGTCAGGCTTACAACCTCCTCTGATGGCAACAAGATGCTGGTTTATAACAATGTTCCCAGACATTCGTGAGTTCCTTCATCTGATAGAAAACGTGAGCACAGAAGAATTTCCACATAGTTGTGATGCTTTAAATGATTTTAGGGGTTAAAATAGACTTGTTTGTCTTGAAACACTGACTTTTGTGCAAATAAATGGCAATACTTTTTCATATGATTGAAAAGCCAGTGGAGAAAACTTTTATTTTCAGAATAGACCGAGGCTCATAAAATCTAAACAGGAATTTATGAAATGCATGGGCAGTGAATTCATAGCAGCCTGAATATTCACTGTGATATTGTAGTCCTATTGATTATTTTTAGACCATCCTATGGATATAACTGCTAATGATCACTGTCGTCTTCAGAGGTAATTCTAGAAGAGAACTGTCCAAGCCATTGCTTGAAGCCTCATTCTTCTGGAAGGATGAAGGTTCATCTTAATTATATATCATCTCTTATCACTGCCTGCATTTCTAGGATTTTCTTAGACATCAGGATATTGAGTCATTATACAGTACTGACTGTGTTGGCCTCAGGCTTGTTTAGCATATATGATCATTCCTGCTTTCATTCATGACCATGAACATCACCTGGAAACTTGTTATAGATATAATTCCTCAGGCTCTCCTGCATGCTTGGCTAGTGATCAACTCTGGGGAACACTGTTATCTCAGATTTGACAAGTTGTGCAGGTAATTTTGATGTTCACTAAAGTGAGACCCAATTCCAAAACCACTACAAAAACTGTAAGAAATTAAACACAATAAAATCAACCAAACTGAGATAAAAGATAAAACTTCTAAGATAATAATTTCAAGAACATAGAGATGGAGAAGCGAACACATAAGGAGGTTTTGCTTTTTATTTGTTTATTGGTTTAGGCACTAGCAGCAAGTTATTTTCTCTGCTAAAACGTAGGTAGTTCTAGCAAATAACTTACTGCATCCAATCAAAATATAATAGATTAAAGAAATGTAACATAGTCAGAAAAAAGCCACCCTGAAGGTGAAGACACAGTGAAAAAAAACCTAATATCTAAATTAGAAGAGGAGGGCCAGAGAGATACCTCAGTAAAGTAAACACCTACCTGGCAAGTGCAGGGTCCTGGGTTCAATCCCTGGTACAACAAAAAAAGAAAGAAAGAAAGAAAGAAAGAAAGAAAGAAAGAAAGAAAGAAAGAAAAGAAAAGAAAAGAAAAGAAAAGAAAAGAAAAGAAGAAAAAGAAAAAAGAAAAAAAATTAGAATAAAAAAATTTTAAAAATTAGAGCATTTTGGGTTCCAGATTGTTTCATTCCTGAGATTTAAAACCCATATGGATTCAGTAATTAAAGATGGAGCAGCCAGTACTTGAAGACATAACATTTGCTTCTTCAAGGCTGCTGAAGGTGATTGAAACACACATACAGAAAAGCCTATTAAATCATATTTCTTCTTTTTTCCCATAATTTTATTGAGAAACAAATAGCAATGACACAGTTTCAAACCAAATTGGTAGGACAGTTTCAATAATTAACACATTGCATGCATTTGTCCTACTGGTTAATTGCTGTACAAGATGTGGACTTGATATCCTATTTACAAATACCATTAGAACAAATCCTTCTATTCATTAAAAGAATGTAACTATATATCTATCCTAACCACTTTGAATACACAGATACAAAATGGACATTCATAGTTATACCCTTTTTTGTTAAGTCCGTTATTTGAATATTATAGGTGTGTAAACTCAGAAAAATATTCTAAAGAGTCCATTAGTCCATAATAGTATTGGGTCTTCCGCTTGACTGGCAATGTCAGAACTTGTTGACCTGAGTCCCCTACAGCTCAACATAACAGCATGGCTTTACTTCTTATATTTCGTTTTTATACTTTTCTGCTGGGTGGTTAAGACCAAGGTAAAGCAGGAGCTACTATTTCTTCTTTTTAACTCTGGGTGATGCATAATTATCTTTATTGTACATAATTTTCTACCAATTCCCAGCTCCCAAACATTTCTTCTTACTCCTCCATGTTATTTCAGCATTTAGATTAACTGTTCTCACCAAAGAACAAGAAATTATTCTTTAGTAAAGAAATGTAGACAAAAAGTTGCAGTATTTTGTTTGGAAAGGCAGGAAGAGAAGAAAAGAATGGAAGCATTCCCCTGTGTGTTTTTTTTTTTTTTTTTTTTTTTCTTTTCTGTCCACACTGGTGTTTTTAGGCTTGGGGCTCAAGGAAGTGAATCAGGGAAGGAGGAGACAGAAGGAGAGGAGGAATTGAAGTCGGCTCTTTTCCAAAAGCAGCACTTTCATGATCCACTTAGGATCATTGATTTAACCAAGTCCTCAATACTGGCTTCACTTTCATTCCAGAAGGGCACCATGTTTTTATTTTTATTTTCTCTTGTTTTTAACATCAAATATATTAACTGCTTAGTAATCACTGTATTGATGATGACAAACAGATATTGCCGACTACACTTTGTTGACATTAATATGTCTGAGTTGTGACCTCCTTTGATGTTGTTATTGATAGATGGCTGTATCCTAAAATTGAGATAGGAGGGCTTGGCTTTAAAATAGGAATTCAGTTACTTCCTACTAAAATCATACATCTAAGTATGCCAGATTATAAGAGTGAAAAGTATAAAATAAGATAACTAAGATTTTCACAATATACTCTTTAAAAATATCAATTCTTTCTTGGCCAAAGCAACATTTATTGTGGAAATTGGTAGTTTCGTACTACATCTTGAAATATTAATAAGTCTTTAGTCAAACAATGAAAATCAACACAATATATACAGTTGACATTTATGAGTACGCATTCAGGTTTGAGTTGCTTACAATGGAAGAGCTACATGTAAGTATTCTGTTTAATTTTCCCATGTACATGAACCAGTATTTTTTTCCCTAGAGATTCATTTATTCATCCATTCAGTACTGACTGAGTGTCACCTCTACACTAGATGTAGGGAATACAAAATCAGGCAATATAAAATCTCTACCCTTGTGTTTCCTAGCTTTCAGTGGAAACGATAGCTCAGAGAAATTAAATCATGAGCCTACACAGTTTGTAAATGTTGTAAACAAATAATCAAAATCTGTGTGGCATCAAAACTTAATATTATAAACGTATTATATCCATGACTCTGAATGTCAACACATTTGATTTTTCCTACCTCATCGATCATGAATTATCTGTTTCATTTTGCATAAAAACCAGAGACATACATCTATTCTTCTGTATTCTTGTACATAAAATTGTCCCTAAATTGTTTTAGTTTGTAACAAGTTGAACTTCTAAATGAGACTTGTTAACTGACAGGATTTTGAAACCCAGGGAATCAGTAAGATACAGTGTTGGATAGGTCACTGAGACATGACTTTGTGTACAGTACATGGTCCCTAGGACCTTGCTATCTGTCACTGTTTTTCTGTTCTCCCTAGCCACCATGAACCAATCAGCTTTGCTCTGCCGAATCCTCTACTGTGTGCTGCCCTAGAGCCATGCTGCTATGGACTGCACCCCCTGAAGCTATAAGCCAAATTAAACCTCTTCTCCTTTGAGTTGTAACGTTGGATATCATGTCCCAGTGGTGGGCAAGCTAATCAATAGCACAATCCAAATAGGATCAAGCATAGAGCAGTGGCATAGAGAAGCAGAAATCTTATAATTTAAGCACCAGTTAGAATTATAGAGTCCATAGCCTCAAAGGTCCTGTATATCTCTGTTTCTCAACACACACACACACACACACACACACAAAGAGAGAGAGAGAGAGAGAGAGAGAGAGAGAGAGAGAGAGAGAGCAAGATACTAAATAGATAAGCAAATTGTATGCTTTATAACAGTACAATGAGATATTACTTTCTTGGAAAAATTTAATATACTATAAATATTTTATGATATCTAGTTGTTTTCAGACATTCATGAATATATTAACATTCAGAAAAAGGCTTAAGAAACTACATAATATGTTTTATTTTTCCTTTCTTATGAGCCGCCTATTTTCTTAAATGTCTTTTAAGATGAAGAATCAGCTAAATATGATATTGTGCTTATTCTTATGTCTAATTCTAAAGCAAACATTACATATAACAAGCATTCTGGTGATAAATTCTTAGTTGAAAGAGCATTCTTTTGGCATTATGCAAGGTGTTTATAATCTTCAATTCACTGAACATGCTGGGTTGTACTATTTCATGTAAAGAGAATAATAGATTATAAGCTTAACTATTACCATTTCATATTTTATGGTCTCGCCAGCATACTCCGCGGTTCATTTTTCAGCATGACCTCCAGTGAGCACACATAAGTAAACAGAATCTTAAATTTGCTTAGAAAATAAGAGCAAAACTGTGTTGAATTAAATCTTACTCAGCCAAAGTGGTTAGAGACGGAAATGTGAGAAGTTCTCGAATAAACGTGAACACGCAATGGACTCCTTGTCTCTAACCACCTCACAGTCCTCGCGTGCGCACGCTCCTGCGTCAGAATGTGTTGAGCTGCTTATCATGGCAAAATCTCAACGTTGATCACAGAGGAGGAAAGAGAAAAAAGAATCGCGTTTATGCCTAAGCCAATTTGCAAAAGGTACAGTGTTCCCTCAAAATATTACAAAGAGGAGAAATATGTTTCCTTTGTTTTTGCTAGAAGTTTGTAAATGTTCTAAATACCAGAAATGTATTTTCTATTTTTACCATGTTACCATGCAAGTGAGAAGCAGCCAACAAATATTCAAGGGGAAATATAGTTCCCGTGTAGTCAAGGAATAAAAATGATTATATTGTAGTTTGTCATTTGCTTACTGATCTTTTGGTAGCATATTAATCAGCTTTGATAAATCAAAAGATGGTTATGTGTATTAAAAAGGAGCTATGTGTTCCAAATTCCAAAACGAGACATGACAAAATAAATCATTTTTAAATTTATTTTTCCTCTTTTAGAAATGTATAAAATTGAATAACAATATGAAATACCTTTTCATCAGTTAGACAAGGATGTTTAGTATGATTTTTGAGAGAAGGAAAAGAACAGATATTATTTCCATTATTTCTATGATGTGATGCTGCACATACCTTCCACAGTGGGGGTGGGGTGAGGAGGACAAAGAGAATCAAAACTAACCCCTGTGACTTTCCCAAAGTGGAAGATTAAAATTAGGTAGAAGTGACAGGTTAGGGTACAAACAGTAGAGAGCTCTTCAGAGATGAAATTTCTGGGATGTGTTAGGCAACCTCTTATTTCTTTGTGTAAATACAAAGATTCACTCTACATGTCTGAGTTGGCTAAAAGAACATAGTGAAAGGACCATCACTATTGAAATGAGGAAATTTCCAGGGATAAATGAGCTGAATACCAGATCTTACACAGAGCTGGGAGACACTAATACTTCCAGCTACAATAGGGAAAACTTATTAAACACCCCAGACTTCTGTAAACACCCAACAAGGAAGTTTTTTTTTTT
>NW_004524661.1:9106786-9107738 GCF_000260255.1 Octodon degus | reverse complement strand
TTATTTATTCATTTATTTATTTATTTATTTACTTTTTGGTGGAACCGGGGGATTGAACTCAGGCCCTTGCGTTTGCAAGGGAAGTGCTTATTCCACTGAGCCATCTCCCCGGCCCCAGTAAAAAATAAATTCTAAGAAGAAGAAAAATGAAAGCAATATAGAATCAGACAATCAAAAGAAATAGACCCAGAAATGAAAAAAAGGATGATACACTAAGGACGTGAGAATTTTGAAGCAACTCTTATAGACAGGTTCATGTTTTATTGAAAAATTGCTATTTTGAAGAGGCATTCAAATAAAGTAAATCGATACAGGAGCCAGAGAGATAACTCAGTAGACTAAGTGGCTGCCTGGCAAGTGGAGGGTTCTTGCCAGGACTGCAAAAAGAAAAAAAAAATCTATCAATACAAACATGAGAATTAAAAGAAAAAGACTACTACTTGTCAGTATTCCATTTGGAAATTCCATGTCCATAAAATATTTAAGAAAGTAAATGATTCCAATCCTTAATAAACTCTATTACAGAGCTGAAGATTATGAAATATATATTAATTTTATAAAAATAATATACATTAGTATAATTAGCAAATATATCGTAAAAATTAGGGACCAACAAATACTCATTAGGAATAATTATCCAATAAATATTTAATACAATTTTTGTATAGTTATTCTAGAAATATAAGGACATACATAAAATAATAAACTGAAAGTTATTCAAGAAATAAAAGAAAAATAAACATGGAAATCAAGAACCAGAGAACAGAATAAAATGAGAAAGCATTACAGTAATCTTAATAAATGCAAAGTATGTACTATGTTTTGTCATCAAAGAGAAAATTTTTTCGTGACATCTGCTATTAGCTCAGTCTAATTAGAAATAAATACACAGTCAGGGAAATGGCTCAGTGGAATAAGTGATTGCCTGGCAAACACAAAAGCCTGCGTTCAA
>NW_004524661.1:9100694-9104836 GCF_000260255.1 Octodon degus | reverse complement strand
TTTTTTTTTACTTCAATTGAAATGTAGATATTTATGTTTTGATTAAAGAAAAACTATTTTCCAAAACTTATTTGTAGAATATTTTTCTTAATACAAAAACTATTTTTCTTAAAACCAAGAATTCAGTATACACTTGATGTTACTGTTTTTCTTTTGAGCGTAATCTGCAATTTAAGATGAAAGTACACATTTGCAAATGCCACTCCTGTCTTAGAATAATGATTATTATGTACAATTGCATATATTATTTAAATGTATGTATTTCTTGCCTCTCTATAAAACTATAATCTTTAAGGAATTTTTACATATTTTGAAGGAATTTATAATATCTAAGTGGTAGTTTAATTTGGCACAATTAAAATGCTTATCATTTCATCTTGTTATAAGTAGGAAATGTACTTTGGGATTATCAATATTACATGTATATTAAGCAATTTTCTTCCCACTCTTCTTAATGAAAAAAAAAAACAAGCTGGCTAAATCAAGTTTAAACAAAACAGTCATTTCTATGCAGCAAATCATATTATGTTACTGATTATTTATCTTCTTTGTGAATCTCACTCATGATATAAATTAGAAATTAGTGATGAATTTGAAGTGCCATGAATAACAGAATATAGATTGTGTATGAATAGATTAATTAATGTACTAAAAATAAATGAAAACATACAAGTACCAGAAAACATAAAATATACTTTTGTAAGTTGCTATATCTTTTTTTTTATTTTTATTTTTTTTCAAAGTTTTATTGACAAACAGATAGCAATGAGACAGTTTCAAATCATATCGGAAGGACAGTTTCAACAAATAATACACTGCATATATTCTTCTTAGTGGTTAATTGCTGTACAAGATGCGGACTTGTGATCCCATTTACAAACACCATTAGAACAAATCATTCTATTCATTAAGAGAATGCAACTATATATCTATCCCAACCTCTTTGAATACACAGATACAAAATGGACATTCATCGGTATACCCCATTTTTTCTAAGTTCCGTTATTGAATATTATAGGTGTGTAAACTCAGCAAAATATTCTAAAAGAGTCCAGTAGCCCATAATAGCATTGGGTCTTATATTTAACTGGCAATGTCAGAAATTATTGACCTGAGTCCCCCACAGCTCAACCCAACAGCATGGCTTTATTTCTTATATTTCGACTTCATACTTTTCTACTGGATGGTTAAGACCAAGGTAAAGCAGGACCTATGCAACAAGAGTTGTAGCTTTTTGGTCTGAGAAGGTCAGTGAAATGCCCTCAGGATTTGTCCTGAGATCCTGTACCTCAGTGCTATATCTTATAATACTATAATTTTATTTCTTTAAAGAACTTAATGTTACTAAATCTAATAATTAGTGCTGATATGGATTTAACAACTCTTGTTTATCAGATCCAAAAAAAGTATTTCCTCAAAATTATGTGACACACTATTCTCATTTGATAGATTATAAAAGCTGAATATCAAAATGATATGCAACTCTTAAAAGTGTGGACCTCAATACATAATTGAAGCTTGCTTGACGTCACAGCTCCTTTTCCTAATATGTATGAAATTTATACCCACAGGAAACTTACCAGTATAGAGGACTATTATCTGAGATATAATCTGCTGTTTTCCTAGATGAGCTATCAGAAAGATCACTATTTCAGTAAAGTAAAAGAATGTACAGAGTTCCTACTAGAAAGGGTTAATGCTTAAGCCATGTTCATAGCTACTTGGAACCAGCACCATGATAATTTCTTTAGTACCAGGTTGTACATCTGAGTCACACCTGCCTGCCACTGTGACATGGAAGACAGGGATGGTAATAGATGAAAACCTATTTTATGTTTTTGGCTCTATTGTTTCCTTCACCAAACCTGGGAAAAATATCAGTTGACTTGTCTAGGTTTCAGTATCTCTGCTCTGTAAGATGCTTAAAATTATAAAATGTTGTGACTAAAGATGCTGTTCTTTGAAACCATGACTGATGTCTACAGTAGGGGTTGGCACTTCACCGTTGAATAATTGTTGCAAGAGAAAGCATGTGACTGACTGGTTGCACCAGTAAGGAAGACAGTATGTAGGACTGTAGCCATTGGACAGAGACTTCTGTAACTGGGAGGAGTCTGCTCTCCAGTCAAACAAACAAACAAACAAACAAACAAACAAACAAACAGAAGTGTTTTACATGTTGCAGTGAGCTCATGGAAAAATACTTTAATATTTTGGGAGAGAACTGGTCAGTGTGATGATGTGCTCTGTATTTGCTAGCTCATCCTTACAGAAGTCAGACTTCTATTCTCTCTATCTGACTGAGGGACAGGGCCCTGTCTATTTATTTTATTTATTGTGTCTCTTACAAATTTTATTTTAAGAATTTTGCTCTGATGGATAACATTTTAATTTTTACAATAAATGCATTGTTATTAACATGTGTTTCTGATACATAATAAATATATTCATTCCTGAAAACTTGTCCTTACACCTACCATACCTAGGAGGCCTTGACTCTTTATCCTTCTCCTTCTCTGTCCGTCACGTTCCCCATCGTATTTCCCCTTCCTATCAACGCTAATGTCTGTCTCCATGTTTTACATCTTCTACATTTACTTTTCATTTTAAATTATTTTTACTTTGGCTTTCTTGTATAAGAGAAATCATACAATATTTAATTTCAACTTTTTGTCTGATTTATTTCATTTAGTAGTCTGATCTAAAAGCTTTACCTTTTTGGATGACTACAATTCAAAGACATATTTCTTATTTAATTAAGGAAAGCATTCAGTGTCAGAACAGATTTATTTCTCCAAAAAAGGTAGGAAAAGAATTTATAATTGCAAGTTTTTTAAACACAATGAAAGCAGGACATGAAGGATCATGGCCTAGAGTTAAAATGTTTCTTGTCTATACAGAAAATTCTCAGTTGAAGACTGGTTGTGCTGTATGTGTCTGATGATCAACAAATACAAAAGGTCATGAAATAAGGAACTCAGCCTACATACATAAAAATTAATGAATTATCTCTGCATGTGTTGATATTTTAGGTAGTAAAATAAAATATGGCAGGGAAGACTGAAAATTTTTAAAAAGTGATTTTTCAAAAAGGATCTGCTAAATGTTTGGGTATGGTACTTGGGGCAATATTCTATAATGTTTAATGTGAAGTTTGCTTATCATAAATGATTATCTTTTTGATTAAAAACATATAACTTAGACATATTTTCATAGCATGAATTACAGTTTTCAGAAGAGTTTAAATCATGAATCTGGGTTTCATGTCCTTAAGAGGAACATGTATAAATATAAGACTTTGTATACTTTAGGTTTGACAAAAACTTCAGCTCTATTTATAAATTGTAAATCCCATGTAATTAAAGTGGAAAGTCTTCCCATATTCTTTAAAAAATGCCTCTCTTTAAAAAATGGTCAGTACATTTATTTTTAATTCTTTTTGTTTTTATTTTAGGAAAGTGTGTTCAGGGTCTCTCTACTAGATTGGACTCCTAGTGATCCACCTGTTTACAGCCTCCCAAGAGCTGGGATTACAGGCATGTGCCACCAGCCCAATCTGAATTGCTCAGTGCATCCCTGAGGTGGAACCAGCATGGCAGGCTGGGGGATTGAACCCTCAGCCTCTGTGCCTGCTTGCATGCACTTTAATCTGCTGAGCTGTTTGGCTAGCCCTTTTAGTTCTTATTTGGTCAGTGCTTATTCTCTGCAGCAGAATATGAGCTCCTGTCAGAGATCATGTGGGCAGCTCTAACTTCTGACTTACACATTGCTATATCCCACATCCATGAAAGAGTGACTAATACACAAGGAACACTTCCTAAACATTTTCTGAATGAAAGATTACAGAGCAATAGAAAGGGCAAAATACAGCCAATCTCATTTAACCAAAACTAATAGCCTCCTGCCTAACAAGGTATTGCTGTGTTGCTGCCTCCCTTGCTCTCTTAGTGCATCACAGAAATCCCCCAAGCCCTCAAAATTTTGGCTGATATTTTCCATTAGGTTTACTTTTTCATGGACACAATCAGGTTAGGTCATCATTTATTTCACATGTGGGTATTGACGGATATGTGTTTTCTGATTTCAAGTTTAATCTGACACCATGGTAAACTTTTGTATTCCAACCATGAAAAACACATCCT
>NW_004524661.1:9093976-9100324 GCF_000260255.1 Octodon degus | reverse complement strand
AAAATGAGATGAAAAGTTTACTCAACAATAACCAGATTAATTTATTTTAAATTATGGGCATCCTCACAATTTTGATGAGTGTCAGGCAATATTATCCTTTTTAACTTTTTTTTTCTCTGATTGTTAATTACCTCTTTACCATAGATTATGATCCATAAAAAATATCAAGATCAAAGTAAACAGTAATCCCAGAAAGTATGTTAACTTGATATTTTACATCAGGGGCCATGTGTGTCTATGTTTTGATCTTTCCTGGTATAGAAAACTGCTTTAATCCTGTCTGCAATTCTCATTTTCAATTTTTTCTAAAGGTGAGAAAGCTTTATGCTGCTTTCATTAAATCCCAACTGCTGACTTTCGATTCTATAGACAAACAATTCTTACTTTAAGAAAATGTTTGAAAAATTAAGCATTGGCTCTCACAAATTTTACAGTTATGGTTATCAAAGTATCTACTTGTGCTATACCTTAGCTTTTCCTCAATTCAGAATAAAAAAGAATAGTTACTTTTCTGTTCAGGTAACAATTCTTAGTCCTCAACGTTTTTGGACTTACGGCTTTTTGCTTGAAGCAAGCAGCCAATGGTAAAATTCTCTGTTAACGTTAACAGTTCTGAAGTTGTAAATAGTGTTATCATCAAGCACGGTAATACATTTTATACCAGGGAAGGTCTCATACGAGCCCACTAGAGTCTCTTTCTCCCACCTACTTGACTTAAATGCTTTGTTACATTGTCTTGCTCTTACATGTTTATTCTCTCTTTCTTTCTTTTTCTTTTTTTTGGTGGAACCAGGGATTGAACTCAGACCTTTGCACTTGCCAGGGAAACACTTATTCTACTGAGCCATTTCCCTGGCCTATGTTATTTTTTTTCTAATTTCTCATTTTCTAACAATGTATACAGGCTTGTAGAATAGGAGTGATCTCACCCTGTCCTTCTAACACCCTCATTTTCTCCTCTGCGTATAATCATAGTAAACATGTTTGCACTTGTAATTCAGTAACATTCACTGCTTAATAATTCATATCTAAATCAATATAATTTTAAAATTAACTTCCCTATATGCAAACAGAATAGGCGAACTTCGCAAATCTGTTAGTCATATTTAGCAAATACTATATAGTGAAATGCTTTTATTAGTTAGAATTATTTTCTAATCTCCCTTTTTATATGCTTAGAAGTACATTTTCCTGTATCCTAATAATGTTTAATTTTATTTTGCTCCTTCCTAATGGATATCAATTTATTAAGTTAAACAAATAAAAATAAAATCTTGTTTCTTATACAAGATTGACGACTGAAATGATAGAGTTTTAGGAAGATAAATTTAAGGTTTTTTTTTTCTGAAAGCAGCATCTTTAAAATGTTTAGAAATATGAGTAAGCAAATTGTTAGAACTGTGTCTACTGTGTGTGAATCAGCTTATGACTAAGAAAGGGAAGCCGCAGACCCCAGGACCAAGAACATATTATAGACAGTTCAGGATACTCTTATTCTTACATTGAGGTGCATTTTCAGAATGGAATATATTTATTACTGTTTCTTCCATCCTTTTCTGAATTTCCATTTTCTTATCATACAAAAGCAGCATGGTAAGCCAAGAATGTCTAAATAACTTCTATAGTCCGTGGTACTGGAGCAACTCCCTGTGGAATACTTCTCTTTAGAAAACTCTCCACATTATGCTTATTAAGTTATATCACACCCAGCAAGATTTCCTTGTGAATCTCCTTGAAAAAACCTACTGAGATTCTCAATAGAGCAAACCAGTGATTAACGGAAAAACTCAATTAATCAGCATTGTTTTTTCTCCTTGAGCAACATTTGAAGGATAAAAAATTTAATAGCAATACAATAATGACAACAAAAGAATTATATCATAAATGAATACAATGTTTTCTACAGTATACTAGGATCAGATGAAATTAATTCTGATCTCTGATGAACCATTTTTAGCCCTGAGGCTTCTCATGAATCATTGGAAAAATGAATTAGGTTTCCTACAGTGTACTTTCCAAGGTATACACTGTCTAAAATGCTTAAGACATACTTCAACCCACTGATAGGATGCAAGCAAAACGTCACCATTTGTAATTAACATGAATTCTATTTTTTGTGACTGTACAATTGTTCACTTTTACCTAATCAAAAGTTATCATTGTTACCTAGGTTGTGTTCAGTATCTTTTGGGACATGTGATCAGATCCCAGTGTTCTCTGACTCTCTGAGTGTGTGCATTTGTGGAGAATCCTAAAAGTTCCAGCCCTTTCAGATCAACCTCTCTCCAGGTGGCCACTTGACATGTGGACCACCACCTGGTCACGTGTTCCCAGAAGAACATGGTGTGGGAATGTGGCGGTGTGGAGAAAACATCAGAAGACACCAGTCTGCAGCCTGAAGTCCAGAACCCAGGAAGAGTCCACAGGAACCCAGAAAGGCAGCAACCAAGAGGCCTGTTGTCTAAGTGCTGTGTTCATTTCCTGATCCTGGGCTGCCCTGTCTCCACATTCCTTCTTCTTTGGAGCCATAACGTGTGCACCTGAATCCTTAAATGTGCTCAGCCAGAATGTATAAACTTCTAATAGGTAGAGCTAGAAAAATCTTAACTCTCACGCACATAGTAACAGCGCTATTTCCATCTGTATAATCTGTATCCCTAAAAATAATTTTTCTTTTAATAAGCTATCATAATATAGCTGTCAGCCTGAGGTCTTTTTTTCTTTAAAGAAAAGTAAAGGCAATATAAAATTGTTAACATTTTTAATTATATCCTGTTATTATCCTCCCCTTGATAAATAAAGACATTGAAGCATATAAAATCTATGAATACTGAAAAAGTGGTTTGATGAAATAAACAGGGGGCCAGCACGAAGAAATCTGGTCCTATATACATATTTTTAAATCCAATTTAGGTTGGCCATACAGTGTTAAAGATAGTTTATGACAACTATGTGGAATTGGTGCTAACACCTTAAGTAAATCATTTGCAAGAGTATGCTTTTACTTGTCCATGGGTGCGGACATGTATTGATCTATCTACATTAGGATTCACCCATCCCAGTTGGTTAGGAGTATTGGTCGCAAGTGCAAAAATTTACATGTAAGATTTTTGTGAAAAGAATCATCTAGTCTTTGTTTCTTGCTTGTATTTTGTTGCAATACCTCCGTTTACTAAATCTCTGGGTAACAGCTGTACTCTGCGGCCATAACTGGTCCATCGCTGAGGACAACTGATTCACATACACACAGGGACCTCTGAACTGAAGCTCCTGTTTGGGCTGCTGCCTTCAGTAAGCAGTCATCCCTTTTGCATAATCTCCCCACTCTGAGCTCAATCCAGCAAACCTAGTGAGGCAAGCAGAATTTAAAAGGCCACCATAAACTGAGCCACAAATTACCAACAGATCCAATGGTTCAGGAATAATTTCCCCTTCAGCTTGAAATGTAAGTATGGCTCACTGAGAACCCGTATTACCTCCTGATTCTGAGGCAGACCTGTCACCGCAGAACTCACCGAGTGTAAAGTTTTTAAAGTGCATTTGTTATAGCTTGCTAGTCTGACTATTAAAGTGAAACACTACACACCGTTAAACCTTCAAACTAGCACTGCAAAAATACTTATCAAAAATACAGCCTTTGGGAGATTTGTTTACTCTAGAAATGTGCTGTCTCTGCAGTTACTTTTTCCTTAATGAGAAAGCAGTGCAGGTTCTGCCTTTTTCATTGGAGGGCAAAAAGCCAAATACAGGGAATTGCCCTTAATGTAACATGGCAGTTCTGAATTCCTAAGCAGGACTCAGAGATCTTCCTGAAAACACTTTAAATTCTGAAACAAAGTTCCACACTTGAAAACCATTTGTTTTGCTCCAAGATTTGGTATTCAGCCCATTATTGATGCATAATACGACAGATAAAAATAGAAGCCTTCAAACAAGCCCCTCCACCTATGAAACAAAGCCTTTCTGAAACCATGAAGACATATATTTCTTTGTGTTCAGGATCATCTAAAATTAGCAGGCGTCTAGGGAAGGGTAATTGGTGGAATCGGCTCTCCCTTTTTAAAAAATGCTGTATAAGTTTCCTTTAAAACTTTGGGCTGAGAGCTGTCTCCACTTCCGAGGGAATTCTGTCTCCTCTTGTAAACCTGAGCATGCATTCTATTTTTTGGCATGCTCCTCGAGTATGGCATTTGCTTGGAGATTGTGTGGCCTGCCTTGTCAAACAATACGGAGCAGAGTAAAGGTGGAGGAAAATAAATAAATAAGGAAACCTTCAGAGGCATTTTCTTGCTTTTCCCATTTAATTTTTCATTTGGGTTATAAATGGCATCTCAGACAGAAGGAAACCTCCTGGGTTTGTCAGGATTCTCTGCTGGCTTAATCATGGGCATAACACATAAAGAAGTGAGGCACTGAGAGAATTAGTGATTGCGTCAAGCAGAAGTGAAGAACGATCAATTATTCACCACATGCCACCGAACAGGAGAAGCATGACCACTGCTTGTCTCTTGTCTTCGCTCCTGTGTACACACAAACAAAGCTCTTGCTACAGCCTGCCTGGCGTTGAGAGAAATATTCCGTTCAAGTCACTCTCATTTTCTCCAATCTGTGTGCGTGTGACTTTATTACTGGGCAGTCACAGTTAAGGGCATACGTTGATGCGCATCCTCTTAGCTGCTTCTGGGCACTCATTTGGCTTCTTCTTCTTCTTTTTTTGTTTTTTTAAAGAGAAAAGAAATAAAATGAGATCTAGGTAAGTGACCTTGAGAATAAATTTCTTATAGAAAATTCACCCAGAAAGTGCTTTCACAACCTGAAGGGAATGCAAAGGCTTTGATGAATTCTTTCTGGTTTTCTGTTTTTAAAAGAGACCCTTCTCATCATGAAAAGACACACAAAATTATTCTGACATTAAAGACCCTTCTTTTGTTTTCTTTACTCATTCAGGGAGCATCCATTTCATCTACAGACGAATGTTCACGAGTAGAAGAATATAGATGGTTAGGGACATCATCAGGGGAATCGTTGCTTTGTGACTATCATTTACAAAGTTTGCAGTAGTGGGGAGGTCACTTCAGCGGTGTATGTACAAGCTTTCTTCATCTGTGTCATTAACGCTCTTCCCTCCAATACACACTTCACAGGATTCTTGGAAAACTTAAATGAGATATTTCCAAGAACACTCAGTTGACATTCCTTCACATCTGCTTTTCAGCTGTCACAAAATTCCCCTGCATGTTACCCAGTTATTAAAATATGTAATAGGAAATATCAAAGGCAAGTAAACAGAGCCTTTCTTTTTTCTCAGATTTCAAAATTCTCTTTATTTTTTTCTGCTTCAAAAAGAAGGAATTATGTTTTCCTTGAAAATATCTACTGTGGCACTTAACTGTGCAACTTATTCTGTGGTTTTATTACTTACTGGGTCTCAGTATGTGCCAGGCATTGTATAGTCCTTAGCTATTCTTGCCTGTGATGCCTGCTTTGTAGCCTTGCAATAACATTAAGAGCAAAATAAGTCATTTCCAATTTATTTATTTGTTTTTATTTATTTATTTATTTATTTGGTGGAACCAGGGATTGAACTCAGGCCCTTGTGCTTGCCAGGCAAGCACTTATTCTACTGAGCCATCTCCCCAGTCCCAGTAATTTCCAAATTAGACATGAAGAAACTGAAACTCAAAGGGGTTAACTATTCTCAGTACCTGATTAGTGAAAAAGCAGCCTGTGCTCTCAAATAATATTTCTGAATCTTCAGTATTTTGAAAGGAACCCGGTGGTCTTGTTAAGAGACAAATGGCTCAGCAGGACTGGGATGGAGAGTCGGCCATTTCCAGCAATCTTAGGTGGTGCCAGTGGGGCTCGACTGCACGTCACACTTGGTGTAGCAATGTTCTGAAGCAGCGCTCCCTAGCATTTTGCCACTTAGAACTGGGGTTTGGAAGATAATCTCTCCATAGGCTGGCTTGGCCGCGGGATGGTATTAGTGGTTTAAGGTTTAGATTCTCATGAGAATTGTGCAACATAGATTCCCTGGCTTGTATGGTTCATGGAAGTGTCCCAGGTTCTCTGAGAATCTAGTCTAGCAGTGGAGCTAACAGGAGGTGGGGCTTGGGTGGTTATGCAAGAGTGGGATAGAGTGGCTGTAAATAAGGGTGAAACCTCTCTCTGGCTGCCCCTCACCTGGGTGTGTGTGGCATGATGGACTAGTGCCAACCTGTGGCTTGTGTGTTGGGAACCATTAATCTTAAACACAATGCCATGTATATCTAACTGATGCTTACTGTGAGTATCAGCCTGATTAAAACAGTCAAAAGATGGAGCAAGAAACATGGCAACAGGGGGGTC
>NW_004524661.1:9089136-9093866 GCF_000260255.1 Octodon degus | reverse complement strand
AAAAAAAAAGAGAGAGAGAGAGAGAGAGAAAAAAAAAGAAAGAAACATGGAAAAAAATGCCAATGACATCTTCTGAGTGAATCTGGTCAAATTTTCTGTAATTAGTAACATTGGATCTATGTGATAGTAAGATTGTGATTTGAGTCCTTGACACATGACAATGACACTTGATAAATGCTTACCTTCGCTGAGCTCCTTCCACTGATCCTACTGAATCCCAAGGCATTTTGGATTACTAGAGATTTTGGGACCCCCAGTGGTCCAGCAGACACTGTCTTTGCCAACTGATCCCTTTCCTCGGCCTTTTCTCCCATGTCATGTTTTCTTCCTGATAAAATATTAACAATAAAATCCATTTTGGCTCTGATGCAAAATTGGTAGAAGTAAGATTTTATTAAAATAATAGTGTCCCCCCAAAAGAGGAGGAGGAACTGATGATAAGAGAAAAGAATCGAACAACAAGAGAAAGATAAACATGCTTGCTGTGGACTTGAGGCCTTAGAATCCAGGAGATAAGAATTGCTCATAGAACCACAGAACAAAACTGAGGGGCTAATTCTTCAGCTGTCTGCCTGCTGAAAATGACCGGGGCATCTGGCTCTACCTTCCTAGGTGAGGAGCATTTCCTTTGGGCCATCTTTGCCATGCAACTTCACTTGCTCTCTGCGTCCTTCCTCCAGTGACAGTGAAGGAATCCGATCGTAACGGATGTTAGTGAGTGCTAATAGGCATCAGGAAGTGTGGTGAGCTTAGACCCTGACCCCTTACAGGTAAATACTGGTAAGGTCATGAGTTGAAAGCACTGCACATCCACCCTCCTGCGAATCTCCTTTTTTCTAGACACTCAATCTCTACATTCTAGCCTTCAGTGCTCTAAATTCTCCTTTCTGAACAATACGTATAATATTGAACAATACGCATAATATTGTTTATCAGCATAATACTGATAAACACTTATAAGTATCTGTCACTGTCAATACATAGTTCAACTGATAGAAACAATTACGAAAATTTATTTTCATCACTGGACAGACTGAAGCAAGTAGTATGGAGCCATGCATGTGCCTACCTTTATGTATCAGCTTCATTATTGTAATATATATATATATATATATATATATATATATATATATATTATTCATGACTGTAGTAAGTAAAAAAATTGTTGTCTATATAAATATCATTAAGCAGATTATAGACACATCCAAGCCTGATAATAAAGGCAGTAGGACTGAATGTGTGTGTGTGTGTGTGTGTGTGTGTGTGTGAAAGAAGGAGAAAGAGAGAGAGGAAGGATGGAGGGAGGGAGGAGAGAGGGGATAGGTGGAGAGAGAAAGAGAGAGAGACAGAGAGATAGAGAGAGAGAGAGAGAGAGAGAGAGAGAGAGAGAGAGAGAGAGAGAGAGAGAACAAGCCACTCACTAGAGTAAAATGTTTCTTTCTTATATTCTACATGCTAGAACCATCTTGGCAAGAAGCAATTCAAATGAATACTCTTATAAATATTTGCTCACAGCTGAACTCATCCAACCCTTGAGGAGTGTTCTAACGTACAGGAGCAAAATGACTGCATGCCATCCACTTACAGACTTTCCAGGATAGTAGAAGAGATAGTAGTAATAGTAACATATGTGCAAATGCACACACTCTATTAATTTGGTGTTCCCCAGGGGATAAGAATCAATAGGAGCTGGGGTGTAGGAAGAAGGTTTACAGGATCAGAGGCAGGAAAGTCCACAGTGGATGCCTGCTGGTTTAGAGCTGGGAGCACCCACAATGCCGACCTGCACAGTGGAGAACAGAAAAGTCAATAGCTGCTCTTCAGTCAAGAAGACAGAAGCCATAGACTAAGAACCCTAAGGTTCAAGAATACAGCACAGGTGTGAGGTCCTATGCCTGGGACACCACTATATAGTCACCATGTGAGTCAGCTTTGAAAGGGTCAAGAAACTGGAAACATTGTCCCAAGGCAATGGGGGGTCTAGAGCACTTCCAAATAGTGACTCTTTTTTCCCCTTTGGTCCCTCTCTGGTTACAAACCTATTGGTCTGCCATGGGTCCGTCCCCTCACTTTGCTGAGCTATGTTGGGTGTATTACTACACCCAAAGCTGGGCTGTAGTAATGAGCAAGGTGTATCTTAATTTGTTCAAGCTGACCTGCTGAGATTATAGCCACATAAATCAAAAACACGCCATAAAGTAATCTCTTTCTGGAGCATATAGTAAAGGAATTTTAACTAAGATGTGTATGGTGGAGTAGCTTGCCCTAACAGTCATCCTGAAAGATGACTCAGGGAAAGCTGTAAAAGGAAGCAACCTTCTAGTGCAATAGCGTGGGAAATGTTTCAGAAACTCAACAGTCATGGTATCCATTGAACAAATTTGTACTAGGAAAAGCACATAGATGCCACGTGTAACCTTGGTTTCTCATACACACAAGTTGAACATGAACATGTAATAGAGTCAAGTACTCCTCTGGTTTGGTGCTAACCATAATGCCTTAGGGTGTGATAAAGGTACTTGGGGACAATGTTCTCATTTCTTAATTTGTAGGTACTTTGTCGTATCCCATTCATTCATCACCCATTCATACATTCCTTAGCCTTTAAGTGCTTACTGAAGACCATACAAAAAAGTGTCAGGGACTGAAAGGGTGAGTAAAAGAATCTTGAGTTCCATATTTGTGGAAATTAGAGAGTGAGACAGCCTTGTCTGAGAGCCCGTTGAAATAATGGGCATGAAAGCACTTGCAAAGTAACTCTTAAAATATATGTATATTAGTCTTAATCATTTTGATGCTTAAAAAACTTAGAAGATGTTCAGAGCAAGGCTGCCAATAAAAGTTAAATAGGTAGAAAGAAATCTTACAGAAATCATAGATCTGCATGGTATATTTCATGTTCTTATAAATCAGTGCAATAAAATATCAAGGACAGTCATGTGAGGCAAGAGCGGAATAATGGGAGAGACCCCAAGGTTGAGAATTTTCCCTATAAAATGACCAGAGCCCCTTTGCTTTCAGAATTTTTAAAATGTTTAAGAAGTAAGAATGCCCACTGTAAATCACAACATTATTTTGACATATATAGCATAGAAATCCCATTTTTCTTTTTCATAGTAACCACATGCTTGCATTTAATTACCTCGCTGATAAAAGCATGATTTGGAATTACACTGAAAACTTTATTTTTCTTCCCAAGTGAAAAAGAAACTGATTATTTTTACAGAGGAAAGGGAAAGCTGATTTATTCTTCCTTCTCAAAATGCAGCAGCTATGTTCTGGTTTCCTCTCCCTCTGTTGAATTGCAGAGTGGTCGGTCATTGGAATTGATATTCAGGTCAATATCATTCTTCGAGGATAGTAACATTTTGTGGATATAATCTGCTCCTTAAGCCATGTTTTGTAAAAGAATCCCACCACTTTTCCAGGAAATTTTTGGCCGTTTCAATAATTACTGTACAATAACACAAAATATGCTACAAGTATAAATGTGAAGTAACGCCTCAATATGTGCTCAAAAGGGCAGTGGTATATTCCATTTAAAAATATGTACAAAAAGAAGAAACACTTCCCATACGTTTTTTGACTCAGTAATTTCCACATCTCCAGGTGAGCTCTGTAATGCCAGATATTAAAGTAAATATGTATGTCCTTCAGAAACCTGAAGCCTTTGATTGGGAACTTGAAAATACATGCCAAGGGTTTGCATGATAGAGCAGCCATAATTTACAACTTTTCTTCCTAACCATAGTAGGTGCAAAAATTCAACCACCTATTAAGTTTATTTTGTTTCCATATTTAACCCCAATTACCCTGTGCATGGTAATTCTTTTAAA
The DNA here is from genome assembly GCF_000260255.1 of Octodon degus. NCBI lineage: Eukaryota > Metazoa > Chordata > Mammalia > Rodentia > Octodontidae > Octodon > Octodon degus. The sequence continues at coordinate 9,090,030 of NW_004524661.1, read as the reverse complement.
ATTTAATTCCCCCCTCACTATTTTTTTTCTTCTTGCGTCTGCAAGCCTTTTCCCCCTCATGTAAATTGCAGCAGGTGCATAAAATTGAAGACATCACAATTAAATGTAATCAAATATTTTAGGCACTAATGAACAGCTCCAGGAAAACAAGTCAAAAGGAAAAAAAAAAAGCCTTTAAGTGAGTGGATTTTCAAACACCCAAGGCACCATAGGACCAATTAAGAGAGTCAGATACCAGGACACATACTGACATTAATTATCTTTGAGTTCAGGGAAATAAAAAATAAAAGCAACAATTATCATAATAAATCTCCACACAGTGCTTGTAAGTTGTGCTAATCTACAACACACCTGGGTTTCAGACATTTAAGGCGAATACTCAATCAGTCAGTAACGACCTCACAGAGGGGCTCGTGGGACACTTTCTCCTTTCTGTGATCTGCCAGTCAGATAGTGGGGCTGCAATGATGTCCAACAGCTACGTCTGCTTTATTTTGCATCACTCGCACGAGCTGCAGATAGAAACACTGTATAATTTATTCAATAAAGTAAGTCACAAAGCCAGTATTTTCTTTAGGGGATGTTTATTCAAAAAAGAAGGAAAAGTCAAGAATAGATATTCAAGGTAAAATGTTGAATTGTTGGAGTCCCAAAGTCCCAGGATGTCTCTGTAAATTTATTCTCCCTGAAGCCAGAAAGTATCTTACTAAAGAGAACAAATATTTCAGTTTGGGAATATGGGTTTTCATTTTTAAAAATGCTCAAGAGGGGGCAGAGAAAGTTAAGTGCTACAAGCAAAGAGGAATAGAAAGGGACAAAACAGACCTTATTATTAAAATCGATCTAAGTCTTATTGATAATTTGAAACTAAAATATACTATTTTTTTTAAAAAA
>NW_004524661.1:9087171-9089021 GCF_000260255.1 Octodon degus | reverse complement strand
TCATAAGAGAAATTGACATCACTCGTTTTTATTAGAAAGAACTCTATAAATTAATTTTCCTTTTAACAACAAATGTCCTCAATGTAATCCTGATAGGCAAGCAACACTAACAACATATATTTAAATTTTTTTTTCTGTGTGAAATATGTTTGTCAGTGGAAACCTTGAAGGAGCAGATGAAAAAGCAAATAAGTATATGTTTCTCAATTTCTTGTCCCATCCCTGCACAAAGGGGGATAACTTGCCTTTTGTGGAGAGGTGCTCTCAATTTATATATAATTTTTATTTTTTTAGATCAACTTCAGTATTTAGAGCCATAATGTTTATCCTGAAAATGTACTTTTGTAGTTTATTTTCTTCATCGATTGGGGATTGCTATCATGTATATGGTCCTGAAGGAACTTTTTCTTATATATTAAAAGAAATATAGCAGCAGCATCTGTGACACTCATATATACATTTTATGCAATATTCAATTTTTAAATATGTTCTGTAATGTATCACCAAAAATGGAACATATATACACATACAGATACAGTTATGTTTCTTAGATCCACAGTTTTATTAGATAGAAAATGTTCTTATGATAGAAACACACAGGAAACAAATATTTTTATGGTGATGTACAAGTTGACGCAGGTTAAAGCTGCACACTGAAACACTGGCAAAAACAGTAGACAGTCCTCTTCATACTCTTCTTTAACTCATTAGGTCTATTTTATTAAGAAAATATATTTTTAGGATATTGTATATTCTTGGAATAACATTTGGATTTATTTTAAGCAGCATGTCTTCACACTGAAAGCCAGAGTGTTGTTGAAAAAATGTGAGCTATATTATTATACATGGATAGGTGCATAACCTACAGCATAATCAAACATTTAACCCTCTCATTTTTTATAAATTGAAATTTTAGAAATGTAATCTTGGCTGCTGAAAACATTTAAAAATATTCCATGAAATCTCAGAAAACAAAAAAAAACAAAAATTCTGAGAAATATTGCAGTATGTTTAAATTGTGTTTGTATTGAAAGATGTGAAAAGATATTTAGGCATCAAAATATACAACACAATTCTAGTACAATGAAAATTTAATAGCCTTATACAGTAAAATTCTTATGCACCTTTTCAGTGACATTTTTGTTATTGTTGTTGCCGGAACCGAGGATTGAACTCAGGTCCTTGTGCTTGCCAGGGAAGCGCTTATTCCACTGAGCCATCTCCCCGGCCCCTCAGTGACATTTTAAGCATATAGTAATCCAACAACAAATTACGCCTGCATGTTGTCCTTGGAATAACTAATACAAAGACAACAGTATGCAATGTATTAATTATTATAACTGTTCTACTAGCCTGTTTTGAAACTGTTTCACTGGTATTTTTTCTCATTAAATTGAAAAAAAAAATAAATAAGGCTGAACCAATAAAATGATGTTAATTTTTATTAAAAAGTAAAAAGAATAATAATTTTCAAATATTACATTTATGAAAATTACATAAGTATATAATTACCACCATGTTGAATAGTAAAAGGGAAATATAAATACATTTATTAAATATTTCTTATTTACAGTTTCTTTTATTATTAGAATAGGACTAAATTCATTAGAAAATGAGTTAAAAAAATAATGGTGCATGCGAAGATAATTTCTATTAATTATTGAAAATTAGAATTTTAAATGTATTGATTATGAAAGGTTCTATAGCATATGTTTGAGTGAAAGTGGCACTGTTCTGATGTATTATCATGTTATTAATTATATATTCATAGGGGCCGGGGAGATAGCTCAGTAGAACAAGCACTCGCCTGGCAAGCGCAAGGGCCCTGGTTCATTCCCTGGTTCTGAAAA
>NW_004524661.1:9085290-9087071 GCF_000260255.1 Octodon degus | reverse complement strand
TATATATATTTTCATGTGAACTAGTGTACGTGTCTCCCTAGATATAGAAGAGGCGGGCAAAAAGTTCAGTGCAATGCAGCGAATCCTACCGCTGAGCGCCACGCAGCGCTGCGGCAGCCTCACCAAAGCACTCTGCAGGGTCCGCACGCACGTTTTCACTGCCCCTGACGCTTCTGGCTCTTCTGAGAAGTTAAAAAGACTAAGAAAGGTGAATGAATGCTTTGAGCTGATTCAGGCGTTAAAGAAGTCGCTGCAGTGCAACTGAGTACTCCCAGGACAGGGACTTCTAGAACTGCTGCAGGAAACGGCAAGAATGGCGGTGCCAGTGGGCTGGAAACGGAGGGAGTATTTTGAGGGAGAGTCATGGTAATTTGCCTTTTCCTGCAAAATACTTTTGAAAATGAGATATACTGTAATAAAATGAATTGTCATGACAAGAAGAGCTGCATGCCGGCATTGAGCTTGAAGGCTTTCTTCCCTTTGATAATTTCTGTATTTATACATTTTCATTTTTAAATAATCAGATAATTCCTCATATAAGAAATCTGACACCTTGTATTCTTAAGATTATCATATTACAATCATTAAAGAATAATGTCTGTCTTTTATTGTTCTACTATAGTTAATATTATTTTAGAAATTACTCTATGCACAACCTTCACACTAACAGTGTTTTAGAAGAAAGATGCTAAAAGGAAGTGAATGGGACAATAAGAAAAAAACTTTGTTTTACAAAAAAGCGATGTTATAAATGGTAGATATATAAAATTCTTCATAAATGTGAGAAAATTAAAATAACAGAAATTACTATTTTAAAATATACTACAAATATGTACTATTTCTATTACAGTCCTACATAGACAGCCACAGAACACTCATGTGTGTTATCCTGCTAATTTTTTTATTTTTTATTTTTTATGTATTTTTACTTCAGGGTGTACAGGGTCTCACTACGCAGATCATACTCATAGTGATCCTCCTGTTTTCAGCCTCCCAAGTCCTGAGATTATAAGCAGGTGACACCATGTTCAGTCTCAGTTGGTGTTTCAAGGTGTCCTGGGGGCAGGGCCTGCACTGCACTTGGGGAATCAAACTAAGGTCCCTGCACCTGTCCAAGCAGGTGCTTTAGTTCACTGAGCTATCTGGCTGGCCTTATCCTGCCAATTTTAAGGAGGAGAAAATCCAATAATTTAAATTTTCCATTGGATTCATATACTAAAAGGAATATAATATAAAACACTAAAATTTTTTTTGGCCATGCTGGCCCTGCCCCCAGGGCACGCTGAGATGGCCATTGAGACTGGACATGGTGGCACTTGCCTGTAATCCTAGCTCTTGGAAGGCTTAAAGCAGAAGAATCACTATGAATCTGATCTACATAGTGAGACCCTGTAAACCTTGTACCAAAAACATATAAATTAATCAATTACTTAATTTAATTAAATATTTTTTGTCAGTTCCTCCACTGAGCAAAACGCATTATCTGTGAAGAACTTGTTTATTCTGGAAGAAACATACCATAACTCACTTCCAAGTTTAAATTTCATTGAAATAAGTGTAATCTGTCATTGCCACAGCATAATTAACATCATCATTATTAGCAATTTTCTTATTTTCTCCTCTTTCTGCCAATCTGGAAGGAGACATGTTTTACTTAGTGACCAAAACAAAACAGAAGAAGAGGAAGAAGAGGAAGAAGAGGAAGAAGAGGAAGAAGAGGAAGAGGAGGAGGAGGACGAGGAAGAGGAGGAGGAGGAGGAGGAGGAGGAGGAGGAGGAGGA
>NW_004524661.1:9076478-9085190 GCF_000260255.1 Octodon degus | reverse complement strand
GAGGAGGAGGAGGAGGAGGAGGAGGAAGAAGAAGAAGAAGAAGAAGAAGAAGAAGAAGAAGAAGAAGAAGAAGAAGAAGAAGAAGAAGAAGAAGAGAAAGAAGGCCATGTACAAATCCCTATCTCTGATTTCTGAGCATCACATCACAGTAGCTGAACACCCCTGGACCAAACTTTCAGATGATGAAAATCCACTGACTGTTTTAGACTGGGGGAGGGGGTAGAGGTTGGGTGAGGGCAGGGCAGGTGCTCCAGGTAGGCATGGCCCCTACTTTTTCTCTTTTTGGTATTGTGGATCAAACTCAGGACCTTGCACTTGCCAAGCAGGTTCATATCCTGCTGAGCTACTGCCCAGCCCTGAGCTGCTTCTCTTAACATGTTTTCAATTTTAGAAGCCAAATACTCCTTTTAGAAAAAAACCCATACACAGTGAACTCCTCTCTACCCTGATGTGTTAGAAGCAACGTGCAAGGCCTCTGGCTCGACTTGGTGTTTAACTTCTAGTTTCTTTGCCTTAATGCTGTCCTTTGTCAAGTCACATTGAGTCCGGGAACTTCCTGATGTGGCACTGCCATTTTGGTTCCGTGTGATTTTCCCTATGAACCTGCTTTCCTCTTTTTAGTCAATATAACAGGATTTTCATTGCTTTAATGCCAGAATTTTCTGAATGTTTCTTTTTCATGCCCCATATCTGGTGTCTTTTTCATTATCCATTTTAACAAATTCATCTAAATGCCAGTTTTATTAAGTTTATTTCTCCTGAATAAGGATAGGATATTTGGAGACCTATTTATAATTGAACAAAGCTAAAAGCTTTAATAAAATAAAAAGCATGTAGTAAGCCTTTAAAAATTAGTGTGTTTAATAAAATGCTGCTTTATTTTTCTGAATAAATGTAGAAATAATACTGGGACATTTCACATCATTAAAGTCATATGTGTCTATTAAGTCTTCTCATTTAATTGAGGTTTAAACCATGCTGCAGTTGTAAATTTTAAGAGCCTGGAAAGGATTTTTTTTAACAATTAACCATGGATCTTTTTTTTAAAAGGAAATACTATTAAATACTTTTTTTTATGACTTTCTACTTTGCCTCTTTGTTTTAATTTTACTCTCCAGTGGGCCACGTCCTACAATCAGTTCTAGGAGGAGAAGAAGAATGAAGATTAAAAAGAAAGGATTAGAGGGAGGTGTGTGGAGGATGAAAGAATGGCTCATGTGTTTCCTTTGAATATTTTATTTTCTTAATTGAAAAAAAAAGAGCTTAGCTCCCGGAAATGCCAGGCACTGAATCAATTGTTTTCTACATGCAAAACAGATCAGTGATCCTGCTTATTTATTCCTGAAACAATTTACACTGTTGGGTGGAGGCATTCCCAAAACGTGTGTTTTACCATCCTTCAGTAAGAACTTAAGCAGACAAGGAGAGACCACATTTCATGAGATCTTGTTAGAAGCCAGAAGGAGGACTTCCATTTCATCAAGTAAAAAAGGAGCTAAATTTTTCGATAGTGTGCCAAAGCATCAATAAGTAATTTCCTTATATTTAATATGGTATACAAAGTATAATAAAATTCATGGTACATGAGTTATATACATGTGCAAATTGGCTATGATGAATGTAATCTTTATGAAATGCAAATGAGTACTAATAAGAGTCATGACAAAGATCAATGTTGAAATAAAAATGTAGTACATTAAAAATAGATTGACATTAGTTTCCTTTAAAGTCCTAACAATATTCCACCTTGCTTTAAACACAGTTATCCCATCATTTTTGACAATATCTTTTCACTGTAGTGTTTTTTAAAATATGAATTTCTCACATATTTCAATTACCCCTTATGTGTATCATGATATGTCCTTTCTTTTCTCTCCTACCCTGTCCTTCTAACTTTCTTAGCAGCCTCCATAACATCCTCTATGCACTTAGAAAGAGAAGTTTATTTTTATGTCCTGACATAATTGAGCTGGTTATTTCACGAAGCTGAGAGGTTTCCCCAACAGATTTAGTGTGGCAGTTTGGTGTCAGACTTGATTCTTACAATTAGCCCAACAATTTGAAGGCAAAAAACTCCACCAAACCACTCATAAATAGATGGCGTAAAATATCGTATTTTTGCAACATTGTACATCTTTTAATTTATCTTCACAGAGCTCAAATTTTAATGGTGATTTATAACTAGATTTTATATTTAGATAACTTGAAAAAGTACTTGAAATGCATACCTTGATAGGTACATGTACATCCATATCTTGACTTTTTGTGAAGAGCTCTTTACTTGCTCAACTCTTCAATCCATTTTTACTACAGAATTGAACAAATTGAATAATGTACTCCAGCTTGCTCAAATTCATGTCACTGCTAGCACTTAAAAAATAATGATCCCTGATTTATTAGTCTTGGTTGCTAGCTAAAAATAAATTATCCTCATCATACAATGAGATGAATGTTTGGACCCATTTCGTCATTTATTTAAAAACAAAGCAAGGTTTTTTTTCTTTTTATTAACTTTTATGAAAAATGATGTACAGAAAGAACCTGTATTAAATTGTTGCTTCACATTTTGATTAAAAATTTACATGTTTGATTTAAGCATGAATGGAATATTAAATATATTCTGTTTTTAAAGAAAATAATTCCTAAAATGTGGGCTTTAAGGATTACTTACTCATCTTACATTTATTTATTTGAATTTTATAAGGTGCTAACTTGTGAAATCTCAGTATACTCTTAATTGGAAACTGTACATCACTTAGTTATCCTTAAAATTCGAAAGACATGGAGGACATGACTCATGCAATGTACAAATCTTATCAATTCAGGGAGTCATAACTATAGCTAGATAACTTACACAAATTACTTGATTTGTTCAACAAATAATTGAGTTACAATTATGTTAAAACTATGGACTAACTAGGAAGAGAGTATGCAATGTGTTAATTACTGAAACTGTCATACCAATTTGATTTGAAACTGTCTCATTGCTATTTGTCTCTCAATAAAATTATGGAAAAGAAATAAAATAAAACTATTGACTAGAGAACAAAACTTCTGTCCTCAGCAGCTCAGATGCTGGCAGCGGAGGCCCTAAGTAAACTCACAAAAGTGATCAGTACAGAGTGTAAGAACCTCTGTTAAGCAAACAAACACGGCGTAGTGTGATTCAGGTCTTAGGACAACATGTTTCAGTTTTTAGACCAGCACAATCAGTTTTAATTCTGAGTGTTAATTAGTTAATTTCATAATGTACCAAGTGAAGTAATGATACAAAAGATGGTGTGATTGGAACAGTGTTTGTCTAGTTTATATGGCTGAAAAGGGAATTCACTTAAATCTTTTTTTGTCTTGATATAGTCATCTGTCTTTATGGTTAGAAATAAGATATAAAATTACAAACACAGTCTATGGATTTTCAAATGTAGAGTATGTTTTTCTTTTTATCTTCTTTTTAATTTTTTGACTGATTTTACCACTTATATCTGATAATCTGAACAACTAGTTTAAAGGCAACATAACAATTATAAACTCCTACCATTTGTTTAGTAAAATGCTGCATTGTTTCTAACATTTTTAAAAAAAATTATTGTCTTTAAAAATTAAAAAAGAATACTAAGGTAAATTTCAATAGAAGGTGTGTATGATTCGTGGCATGTGGTCATATTATCAGATTTTTGGAATATTCAACACAAATTCATCTTCATGTAATGAGAGACAGGATATATTTCAGTGAATTCACTTAGCATGAATAGAAATATAATGGTGATTTACCAACATTCTTCTATATGTAAGATGATTTAGCATTTTTGACTATTTTATATGATTTAAAAGGAAATATTAGACAAACTGGTAAACAAGTACAGCACAATCTCACCGTGATCTTGTACAATCTCCACAAAAGCAAACACATGAAGATTCTACTGTGAAATACATAGTAATACATAACACAAATGCCACGTTAATCTTTAAAATCTTCATAGCAACAAGTTTCTATGTTCACATAAGTGCTTCTTCCTTTATATCTGTCTTTGGATTAATATACCTGATATTAAAGGGACTTCATTGTACTGGTCATGTTTGGTTATCCCCTGATTTTTTGTCGTGTATTATCCCAATATATTTTTATATCTTTATATGGAGCTACTTTTCATAATCTGGTTCTTACTAGGGTGTCTTTAAAATGTTATCACTCAGTAGAGTTTAAATATTTGTGCTTATACAAATATTATAAAAATTAAATATAATTTTACAAATATTTACAGTAAACACAAATCTTGTTGCCATTTTCTTCAAATATGTTATGGTAGTTTTAAATTGAAAGCAAGAGGGTGTGTATTTGCTAAATTAAATCTATTGCTTACTACAAGCATTTAGAAATATATATAATAGTGAGAAAATTGCATGAATAGTTTGAAGCTTATTATTATTTTTAAAAAAACTTTTACTTATTTATTTGGCACAGGATCTCCCTACACAGCTTGGACTCTTAGTGATACTCCTATCTCAGCCTCCCCAGTGCTGGGATTACAGGTGTGAGCCACCACACCCAGTTTCTGTGGCCAGCACAGCAGGCCTGGGGTTGCAAGGTATGTGGTACTGGCGATTGAACCCAGGTCCGTGTGCTTGTCTCACAGGCACTTTGACCACTGAGCTATCTCTTCAGCTCACTTTGGGGTTTCTTTGTCATTGATTTTCTTCTACAGAAGTAAATTATATTGAAAATAGCACAATTGGAAATAATAAGGTTGTGATTTTAGTGGCTTTGCTATGCTAACAAGAGCTAAGACCTCATCACTTGAGAAAAAGCAGTGAAACACCTCACTAAATTTCATGTTTTTTGTTCTCACTGTTTTAAAACATACATTCACGTACATCTTATTCTTCTTGTAGAGGACCTACTTTATGATTAATATGCCTAATAAAAAGATTAAAAATGGAATAAGTAATGGCAAGACCTATAAAAATAACTTTAAAATCATAAAGAGTTTTTCTTCCTATCCAAATTACAATTCATATTTGCATAATGTTTAACATAATTAAGGTCATGAGTGTGAAAACACTGTATCACTCACCAAATTATTAGTGCAACTCCAAATTCTCTCATCCTGATTTATAACTACTTATTAAAGATCAGATTTACATTATATGTGTATTTTAAATCATTAACAGTGTTTGTTTATGCTTATTGCCTTTTATTTCAAAAAATGCAGGAGAATGTCTAAGGAGTGGGAAGTAAAACAGGAACATATGTTATGTTTCCACATGTTTGTTGTATTATAGGAGAAAATTATTTTGGTGCTTTAAAAATTCCTTGGTTTTTCAGCAGTCATTACAATACTAATCAATCACATAAATTGTAATTGCCCATTCAGTACTATTTCTGATTGAATTTATTTTATGTATTCTCAGTAGCTAAAACTTATTTATGTATATAATCTTGTTTGTAAAAATATTATTTTAAGGAAACATTAGCAAATTTACTTTCTGATCTATCAGAAGGCATCAATATTGCCTTTTCTTTTAAGAAAATATAGAAGTGTAGCTGGTGTTGTCTATTACCATATACCCAAAATTTGAAAATTTAGTTTAAAAATTAACTCAAGCATAAAGTAAAAATAATTGAATTTTACAATAAGAAAATATGTTGATAGTCATGTATTCAAAGAAGATACAGGAAATGTTACAAACTACAGGAAGATGCTCAACATTATCCCTTATTAGGGAACAAAAATTAGAAGCACACCGAGGTGACACTTCAGACTCAGAAGAATCACAGATGTCAAACATAGACAATAAGTTTTGACAAGAATGAAAAACAATTGGAGTTGTCTTCTACTGCTGATAAGAATGTACAGTGGAACAGCCACTTTGGCAATTAACTGAAAATTTTAAATGTGGAGTCACCATATGATCTAGTAAACCCATGCCTAAGAATATACCAAAGAAAAAACTAAAATATGTATTTACAAAAATCATATAAACTAATGTTCAAATGATCATTCTTAACAATAGCTGAAAAGTAGAAACAATTATCCATCAATCAAAGCATAGATAAAATAAGGTATACAATAAAATTTGCTAAAATAGCAAAAATTCAGCAATGTATATAAGCATTAAAAATATTATTTTAAGTGAAATAACTGAGCCATAAGTGGTCACAAATGTTTTCCATTTTGCTATGAATATGTATAACAGGCAAATGAATAAAGACAAGGAAAGTCAGCAATTGAGAAGGCTTCGGGAATGGAAAATTGTGGGAATGAGGAGGTAGAGATACAGTTGTATTTGCAATAATGAAACTATAAAAATAGAATATGAAAACCACCCCACAAACATATCTAAAAACATTAGTTGGTCCCTTTAGCTGTCAATGTTTATGATATGTAATTAGAGTTATAAGACTTATTTTGGTCAGTGGTGGACACATGTACAACAATGTTCTATGAGATTTTTTTTTTCCAACACCAGGGATTGAATGTCTTATGAGATTTTAGTGGAGGTGGAAAATCTCTACTGTCTTGGTATCTTAATACCGTAAGTCATAGATTTGTCATGTGTTTGTGTCTCTGCTTGTGTTAAATAAACCTACTGAACTGGCAGTCATACAGGGGTACAGCACACCTAATCTTGGTCCCTAAGTGCCATATTATTCTGCTAGCAGTCTCATACAGCTCTTGTTTATTGTTTCTCTTGGTTGCACCATTTTTTTCTCCTGCTCAATTTAATCTCATGTTGCTTTGTTTATCATGACCTTAGGAACAGTAGGATATATATATATATTTCTTATACATACTATGCATATATATATATATATGCATAGTATGTATAAGAAATATATTATATATTGACATATAATAAAATTAACATTATATAGTATATAGCATAATATATTAATATAATTAATATGATATATGTATATCATTAATGTTATATATTACATAAATGTATATATTATGTAATTATATTGTCTATTAACAATACATCTATAAATTACTATATTATAGAAATATATTATATATAAATAATATATATATTTATATATAACATAAATATATAATATCCACATATAATAGCATAATTATATGATATATAACGCATGATATATAATATTATATAGTAATGTATATATGTATTATATTACATATATAATATAGTATGTATATTATATATATTAGTCTGTGTGTTATAGATCATACCATCTAGGAATATGTAGGTTCACTATATATGGTGCACATAATGAAATATATAAACACTCCATCTTCAGAATGTGTCCCTGTCATTAGTTAATGAAAGATCACGCAGTTCAGCAGCTGTATTTCTGCAAGAACATTAAGCACTTACCTTATTACATCTTTGGTGAGTTTGGTGTTTAGGAGCAGCATGGCTGGTTGCTTCTAGTTTAGGATATGCCATGTTGTTGCAATTCACCTGTCACCTAGAACAGCGTAACTTCCAGGATTAAGGGGGCAGGAACATGCACCTCTCCTATGGCTCACTCACATAGCTGTAGCAGAACAGCCTGCTCTCACGGTAGGACCCTCCACAGTAGAGTCGGAATGCATGCAAAGCATGGCAGGTGGCTTCCTGCGGAGGAAGTAACACAGAAGCGGTACACAGGAGCCATTCTGACACTGATGGTCAGCCTCAGACATAACGCACTGCCACTTCTGTGATTTCCTTTCTTGCTACAGCCCTAACTTAGTCACTATGGGAATATATTGCCCAAGGTTATGGGTTTAAGAGGTGAGGATCAGGGAAGAAAATCTTTCCAAACCATATTTTTAAGATTGAGTTAAACACATTGTATGATAAAACAATATTTGTTATAGGAACTCCTTTACCGAATTTGAAATATATTCTTGGTGATATTACTAATGAATTCATGTGCCGTGCTTATCAGATTAATTCATTCCATTTAGAAGAAGCCATTAAATATTATCATGTTTGCTATGACAGCTATAAAGGGATCATATGTCATTGTTATCACATTCCTGAGAAATTCTACAATCATTGTTTGATGGGCAAAATAATACAGAGATAATAATCATATGTTAAAGATGTTTTTAATTGGATAAGAAGGTTACTTAATTTCAGTATTTTAAGAAAAGTAATTCTTGAGCAGAATTTTATTTACAAATTGTCCCCTGTGACTAATAGGTTGAAAATTGCTGACATTTGTATTGTTACTTTTAACTGCAGGTAAATTTACTTTAGGTGACTTAAATACATAGAGTTAACATTAATTGGTATAAAATGATCAATATTTTTAAGTCCTCTTATTCTGATACCAAGTGAACAAGCAAAGGATACTTATTTATGCTGAACTGAATTAGAGATTATATCTTTTCTTTTTAGTCTCATAAATTTCTGTATATTCTTCATGACTTACAACACCATCTTTACTTTATCATGTAAATTTCCTCACCTGTGTGCTCCCAGTGCTTTTGATACTCCATTTTATCATTTTTTAAAGTTTTTACTGATTAGAGCCAGCAACATAGCTCAGTGGACTAAGCACTGGCTTAGGCAAGAGCATGGACCAGGATTCAACTCCCTGAACCATGTGTCACACTGGCCCTGCCCCAGGAGTGCTGAGTCAGCCACCGAGACCAGGCGTGGTGGTGCACACCTGTAATCCTAGTGCTGGGGAGGCTGAAAACAGAGGATCACTAGGAGTCTGAGCTGTGTAGTGAGACTCTGAACAAAATGCAA
>NW_004524661.1:9040888-9076378 GCF_000260255.1 Octodon degus | reverse complement strand
AAAAAAAAAAAAAAAAAAAAAAAAAAAAAAAAAGTTTTACTGAATGGTTTACCTTACCATCAACATGGAAGCTATTTGTGACCCTTATCTCCACTTCTCCAAATCTCGTGTGACATCTTGAATGGTATAGACACAGTCCCTGTGGCTTGTTTTCTCAGAGTTGGGAAGGACATATGATGTTCTCTCATCCAACGTCCTGCAGTGAGACAGAGCTGCCTTCTAGAGCTGTCCTGCCAGATGGCACCTGCTTCTGTGTGGTCATTGATGAGGAAGATCCCTGGCACCTGATGAGATAGCTGGATATCTTAAAATATAGAAATAATATTTAAATGAAAAATCATTTAAGCAACTTGTAATTATTAATCAACTTTGTGCTTTTGTAGCAATGTAATATGTATTTCAAAACACTGAGTATTTTTTTCAAATATTTCAGCAACATTTTTATGATCCCAATTTATATCAGCAAGACATATTATCCTTCATCATTTATGTGCCCTGCTCAACTCGTTCTTGTAAAATAGTATTCATTTTTCTTCATATGTGAAATCTGTTCTAGATTTTCTCTAATCTGTAAAATGGCACCTTGATATGAACACAAAAGCACTTATGCACAAAGCATTAACAACTAAATGAAAAGAGCAGGCCAGATAGCTCAGTGGATTAAAGCACCTGCTTAGGCAGTCACAGAAGCCTGGGGTTTGATTGCTGGCCTGCTGTGCCAGCCCCACCCCTGGGTCTCACTGAGATAGCAAGTGAGACTAGGTGTTGTGGCGCACACCTATAATCCCTGAGTTGGGGATGCTGAAAAACAGGAGGATCACTATGAGTCCAGTTTGTGTAGTGAGACACTATAGTGTATGTATATTAAATACATTAAAAATAATAACTAAAGAAAGCAAGCATAACATGTAATTTAAAATGCACTGACAGTCATGAAATGGCTCCCACTTAAGATTTTCAAATCAACTATTAGCAAGTGCTTTCGGTTATATAATCCCATACTGCTGTATTCAGTTTATTCCATGGATCTTTCTGGATGACAGCAAAGAAATGGGAGCAGTCAATGGAAGTTGGTATCATAGCCTGGAATACAGCCCAATCTCCCAAACCTCCATATCAGAGGAAAGAGTTTCAGGTACTCTCATTACTGAGGTCTCCTCCCATACAGAAACCATTTAAAAGACAGCGTTGATTTAAAAAGTGCCCTTCAGTTCATGGACACTAAAGCACATTTCAGATATGAGAAGAGTTCTGTAGCCCTGAATACACTTTGGAACAGGAAAGCTCAATGCGATCTCTGTTATAGGATTCTAAAATCCATCTTCATTCTTCTAGCCATCCTGTTTTTGTCTCTTACACAAACCTTTCCCATACTTATATTCAGGACCTTTCCCAAGGTGGCAAAAATTATATCCCACAGTTTTTATATTTTAATTACTCCTAATTTGCACATCATTCACAGGTTACATTATCATTGATGTATAGAGGGGCAGCATAACTCTAACAGGGTGATATCCTGCAGTTCAACTCATGGCAACCCTCTACTTCAATCAGCAAAGGGGCCTCAATGAATGAACTCCCCTTGTCTTTGTAGCTATAAGAACCTCAGTGTTCTATACTCTCCTCTTGCTGTTGTATCCATCAATATCTACTTTGAACTCATTAACAAAATATTTTGTGTTTCTAAACCAAGAAGAAATTTTTTCCAACTTCAAAATGTTAGATTTGCCTACTGACAAATACTGAGTTATGAATAGTATAGAAGAAAACAATCACATTTAATTGGTGTATTTTTAACAATAAAAGTGGGGAGGAAGAAAAGTGGTAAAGATATTGAAATGTATTATGTACACCTACCAATCCCCTATAGCAATTGCAAGAATGTAATCATTATATATTACAAACATGTACTAATAAAAGTAAAAAAAAATAAATAAAACCCCAGTGACCATTGATGAGTCACAGTGACCACTTACTAGGAGCTGCATGTACTATATTTGTACTCACTATCCTTTCAGAGAATCATCTCCTTTAAATATAGATGATCAAAACAAGACTGGCTGAGTTGAGGGCATGTTTCAAAGCCAGTCCAAATTAATAGATCTTGTCATTAAGCAGTGTATTACCACAATCACTTTAAACTTTTATCTAACTACCATTTTTACTAATTTTGTTCAATTGCAAATAAGGTAAACATAACATTTGTATAGTTTTTTAAAAAAAAATTACATTAAAATATAATTTTAAGGCCTGCCATCCAGCTCAGCATATTAAAGTGCCTGCAAGCAGGCTCAGGGGCTGGGGGTTTGATCCTGGGGCCCGCTGTGTCAGCCCTGCCTCCAGGGCACGCTGAGAGGGCAATTGAGACTGGGCGTAATGGCGCACACCTGTAATCTCAGCTCTTGGGAGTTTGTAAACAGGCAGATCACTATGAGTTCAATCTAGTAGTGAGACCCTGAATATCATATAGATAGATAGATAGATAGATAGATAGATAGATAGATAGATAGATATTTAATTGGCTCAAACTGTACTAGTAATCAGGGAATTTTCCGTAGTGTTACAATGAGGGTCTTCACAAACATACAACATGAACTATTCAGGATAAACTTCCATTTAAAAGAATTTGTCCTGCCATAGGTAACAAGAACTTCAATACTTTGCTCATCCTTGGTCTATAGCAATTCCTATTTTTTCCTTTCTTGCTAATTTTGTTTTCCGACCTGGGGATTGAACTCAGGCCCTTGCACTTGCCAGGGAAGGGCTTATTCTACTGAGCCATCCACCTGGCCCCTCTAATTTTTTTTTTTTTAATCAAGCTGAAATAGGGTTGACTGAGCTATTCACAAGTCACATGCACACACATCAGGTCAGAACAATTCCTATGTGGCTCTTGCTAGAGCAGAAAGTTTTTCATGAAATGCTCTGGTCATGTTTTTCTCAAGGGAATAGAAGTAATATAGTCTTAGAATTAAGTCAAACAATCTGAATAAAAGAATTAGTAAAGGTAATATAGTTTTGTCAAATCAATTCCATCATCCTTTCTATAATGCTTTTGCATTTTTTTGTTTTGTTACTTTTTTGGGGGGGAGGGGGAACAGGGGATTGAACTCAGGCCCTTGCACTTGGCAAGTGCTTATTCTAGTGAGCTATCTCCTCAGTCCCTGCACTTTTGGGGTTCTAAAGAGAGAGAATATATGTGGCCAATTAAATTGTCAGAGCATTGATTGCAATACTTGCTCTTATTTTGACGTTGTTATGAAGTAAAGATTAGTATACATTAAAACCAGTGAAATACATTATTATGTTACTTTTACCTAATGGGAAATTACAGAAATGCCAACTCCAGTCATATCACAGAATCAGAACTTGAACCCATATTTGTTCTTCAATATTGCATTCAAAGATCATCTTTCAAAGTGCACACATTCCCTTCTTGGCTTTCTGTCTCTGCTCTCTCTGCCTGGCCTCTCCAAATCTGGGCTTACTCCTCATTAGATGGTTGTGTTTGTCCTGGATGAACCATATGCTTAAAAGTAGCTCCTCGCAGCTCCCAGTGTAGAAACACGTGCTGTCTGAAATCTAGCCAGGCTTCTGGCTGGTAGTGAAAATCAGTGGGAACAGATACAAGCCTGCTCCCCAGAGGGGAGTTTCAGGTAATGAGATAACACAACAGGAGTGGAAAAAAACAAACAAACAACTAGTTAGCAAATTTTTAATTTTCTATTGTCAGTTCGTGGGTGAACTGATAATTCAAAATTAGAAAAGTATGCAAGAAATTGAATCTAAATGTATCATTAATCCACATGGATGTTTGATGGACTGGCATTTCAGCCTAGTTGTAAAGAAACAGGTTCTGTGGTCAACCTATCTTCATAGAGGAACCACACTGATTTCTTAAGGATTTCTGGTTCTTCTCTGTAAAATAGGGTTAGGCTTAGGCTTAGGCTTAGCAGTAGGTCTTCACTGTATTATAGCTGAGTCTATTCCTAGATTGTTCCAGTGTTCAAAATGAATGCATCAGAAGTCCTCATTATCACTGGGAGATCACCTCTGGATCCTCCTGGACATACCTAAACACATAGGTATGTAAGTCATTTAAATAACAGAATAATATTTGCAAGCTTACTATGCAAATTCTCCTATTGTATTTCAGATTATCTCTAGCTGACTTAAATGAATCTTAAAAGTATTTAAAATGTAAATATTATGTAAATATTTATTATACTGTGTTATTTAGGGAATAATAGTAAGGAAAATAGGTGATGCACATGCAGCGCAGGTGCAACTATTTTTGAATAGTCTGTCTGAACTTGTGTGAATCCATTGCAATACCTCCTGTGAGATCAGACCTACTGTACATGTGAATGTTTCGTACATAGTAAGAATTTAAGAGTGAAATGTGGCAAAAAGAGACGGTGATACCTCGATGTGCTGGCGGGTCTTCATTTTTCAGCACAGAGTTGTATTCCTCCTTTAACATCCTGTGACAATGTCTCCTGAGACAGCAAAGTTCCATTCTGAAGTGAAATCAGTCAGTGTAAATCTGAAAGTGCCAAAAATCTGAAAAATCTTGAAGTCCAGGGAACAAAAATTGAACCAAGAAATTTTTAAAAATAGTGTTTACCACTTAGGAGGTAGGCAATTTCAGGCAATTACCTCACTCTTTGTATCTAATTTTCTCATCTACACAGTGAGATAAAAATGCATAATTCTTGGCATTAATTTAGATAAAATATGTAAAATAAGTCTAATGCAGTACTTTTGATAGATCACAATACTTTAAAAATTCCCTTCTGATTTCAATTTAGAAAAATCACAGAAATCCTCAGATATTTATTTAAACTATGTCACTTCAAACAATAAAAATCATAATGAGGGGCCAGCCAGATAGCTCAGCAGATTAAAGTTTCTGTTTAAGGCAGATGCAAGGACCAGGATTTGATCCCTGGCATGCTGTGCCAGCCCCGCTTCCAGGGCACACTGAGGTGATTGAGTCTGGGTGTGGTAGTGTGCTCCTGTGAGCCCAGCGCTTGGGAGTATCACTGAGTCTCATCTGCATAGTGAGACTGTGTAGATTCTATACTAAATACATTTTTTCTCAATAAAAAATAACTTCTACCTTGCTACATAAGCTCATTGGATGGCAGCAGAATTCTCCACGCATCCATCACAAAATCATGTATTTTCAATAGTATAGGTCAAATTTGATGTAAAGATATGTAGAGCAGCCTGGATACTTTATAACATACTTCATGGATAAAATTGTAGCATAATTTCTAATCAGCATTTACACAGAATTTTAGAGCTTTACTTCTTGAAACTTCAAACCTTTCTGTGCAACATATATAAATTTGAATAAAATACAAGTTGTTTGATTTTAATCACATTACTGTAGTTTTCAAGGGTATAGTCTGATACCTCATCCCTCAAATCACAACTCTCTGTGGAATTAAATGACCCTCGTAAGAGTTCAGTTTGATTCTAATAAAAGAACATTATAATAACAATATTTTCATTGAGGGACTGAGCTGAGGTAAAATGGTTTTACCTTTCCTTTTTTGTCATAAAGTAAAAAGTAAAATATAATCCTGCAGAAGTAGACTTCAAACTAACATCTTGCTTCAAGCATCTATGGTTGGGAATGCTCAGCAATTTCTTGGGGATTTGAAGCATTAGATATATCCAATTTTCCTCTTAGAAGTTTCCTACTTACATCTTTATCTAAGGAGTTTTCTCCCCTTTAGGTCATGAGGAAAATATAGAAATTTAGAATGAGAAGCCCTTGTTCTTCTCTTGATTCCTGGATATTCACATACACCTTTATTGCAAGTGTGCTACTTGTTACCAGGTAAAGCTCCTAAGCTTTTTATAAGCAATCATAGCATTTCTTCCTCTACAATTTTACTGTTGATGGAATTAATGTTTCAGGACAGATTGTGATAAACATGGTAGCACAATAGTTTTGATAGATGAAATAGTAAATCCAAACAGGAAAATCATATAAACTTTGCTTTTGATGATGCTTTGCTTTCACTTGTATACCTACAAAGATAGACAAAACGCCATTCCTAAATAATTAAGGTGTTTAAATTTTGTTTCTTTCACCAAAAGTCAACTCCTGCTAGTAACTATTTACTTACATAGAGGCCAGCAATATAGCTCAGTGGGTTAAAGAGCCTGCTTACACAAGCTTAGGCAAGTGTGCAGGGATCCCGGTTCCATCCCCGGCACCACATGCCATATCAGGACCACCCACAGGGTAGGCTAAGCCAGCCACACACACAAAAGATTTACTCACATAAACCCTATATATTTCCTTTGCAACCATTTTAAAGACTTTCCATCTACTAAAATTTCATTGCACAATTTTCTCCGACTGTTCTCTGAGAAATTACTCTGAAAAAACTAAGCACCCGCAGCTGGATATGCAATAAAGGATATTATCTCTATGAATGTGTGCAAATGTATTTGCACATGTAGTTCTTCTTGTGTGATTTTACAGCTGCCCTTTGTCTCATTGGAATCTCGATTGCTTCAGTCTTTCTTTTTCCATGATACTTACTTTGCTACCTCCCATTCCACTTTACTTTTTCCAGGTTTGTTCAGGACAGTGGGTACAACCTCAGCTGCAGGTACTGTCTCTTTTTCCTTCAGACCCACAGGATTCTCCACATTCCTACCTGACTCACTCGCTTACAGAGGCTGAGCCTGCCACTCGGAGCATGCCAGTTTCCACCACTACAGCATAAGCACAACTCAGCTTTCATTCAGAGATACTCTGGTGATCTGGAGTGTTCCTTTTGAAATTACTTGCTGAAGATACCATCGTGTTTATGTGGGTTTTGAGAGTGTTTCTAATATGTGATTGAATAATTTTTTCTTAATTTTTCTTTCGTTACTTCAAAAAGTTAAAAATTATCTAAAAGTAACATATTAGTTTTAATGATAAACAATACTTAATATAGCTGGAAATGTTCTGTACTTTTCAATTTTGGTACAATATACAAGTAGATGGTGAATTTTCTGACAGTACTCTGGTGTTTATGAAGAGTATTTAGTTCATTCACGTATTTTCAACATTTTATTTTTGGTTTGTTCATGATTTTGTGTTAATCTCATTGTTTATGTTTTGATTTTCTCTCATTTCACTATCCTCTGTTTATGTGTTTTGGTCAATGCTTTATTTCCCCAAAGTGTACAGGGACACACATTTTACTAAGAAAAATAATATCACAGCAACACAGCAATAATTCATGTTTGTTTGGGGATTCACTATGTGTCAAATACATAGTTAATGAACTTGATTTAAGTTGAAAAATCAAATCTCACAAAAAAAAAAAAAACACCTGAAATAGTTATCACTAACCTCAGTTTTGGGATTGCAATAGATAAGTTTTAAAGAGTGAATGGTAAGTCAGAGAAAGCTCATTTAGAACATCCTATGGGGTAGGGGCTCTGATTCCAGAGTAGGTCTTCTTAATCATTGTCATAATGACATTTTGAGGCATAGGGATTACTGTTCAGAAATGAACCACAGTTTGCTATTTGTCATTATTAATATAAATATCATGATGCATCCCTGACAGACTGCTTGTACAGAGACGGCGCAGCAGAACACTGCTTCTTCACTCTAAGAGGCAAAATAGTTGACACTTGTTTTATAATCTCAAGTTCCTGATCATTGAGTAGTGAATGATCCAGGAAGCAGGAATGGATGAGACATGAAGAGCTTTTCCTGACATAAGTCAAGTAAGTGTAAGGCTATAACATTTCAGTGACAGAGCAGAATGTTAAACAATGTCACCTGCACCTACCTATGACTTGGCCATTACTTCCTAAATATATCTATCGCCCTAAATTTTAATGTGTAAATGCAATAAGACAATAACCCTGTTGTCTCTCTTATTCTCTCTGATTGATCATTCGCATATTCTCAGCTCTTTTTCTTGCTAATGAAAAGGGTAGGGACAATGAGGGCAGGGATGGTGTTCTGAAATTTTTGGTGCAGTTTTATCCACAAAAAGATTATTTTTTGTTTTAAACTGAAATAGAGGTATCAAAATACATACCACCTTATTACTACTAAGGTAATAAGAATATTAATAAATAAATAAATAAATAAATATCTCCAAAAATAAATGCAAATGGAACATAGTCCACCATTTCCAGACAAAGTTTATTTTAATTAGAAAAGAAAAAAAATTAAGCAAGTTTTAGTTTGTAGATATTTTTAAGCAGGTGTGTAAAGATAGCAGTGTCAGTCTCACTGGGTGCTTCCAAATCTTGGATACACCAAGATGTCACTTGGGGAAGCCCTGATCTATACCATTTTCTTCTCCCGGTGGCTGGCCATCAGATATTCTCTGAGGGTGGAACCCAGCATTGGTCATTTTGCAAAGCTCCCCCAGTGCTTTTAGGCTTAAGAAAAATATGCTAATTCCATTCATGTGAGCAGAGAGAGCGAGAAAAATTTTGGTTGTATAATTGCATATACTTGGAGATGGTTTCACTCTCCTTTCTTTTTAAACAAAATGGTTGATATTCTTGATGTTGTGTCTTTGAAAGATGTATGCCAATATTTTTAACATTATCTTGAAGACTACTTTATTTCACTTGACTTAAAATGGTTATAGAGTAGACTTTTAAACATGGTTTAGAGAGCTTCAAAGCATTTTTCCACTCCTTGTGTCACAAACTGACTAGGAGCCCTATATTGGATAAGGGGTGAAGGAGTCAGTTAATCAGCCAATGAGATCATTTATTTCTTCACCCTTGCTCTGAAGGCTATCAGCAATTGCACCTGCATAGGAACCTTATTTTTGTAATGTGAACAATTGTTCTTTAGAAATGAAATTTTGTTCCACAGACAAAAGATGTGAGAAAGCTCAAGGTGCACCTTGAACTGTCTGACACTTTGCACAAAGGGTAAATCTGCTAAAAATATTTTTAAATACTTGAAATTCTCTCCCAACATTTTCTAAAGTGCCACAGAATGAGAAATCAACTTCTGGAAAAAAGGCAAAAAGAACAGAAAGGCTAACAAGCTTCCCAAGGAACCAATTTTCTGAAAAGGAAAAAAAAATACTTTTATAAAATTGAAGAACATTATTCCTTCAAAGAAAATGTCTCAAAGTGTCCTTAAAAAATCAGTCACTGTTAAAATCAAATTGTGTCATTTTTATTGAAGCAATCATGGGTTTGTCAATTTTGTAATTGGCTTGGTTGGGTCATCCAATTTGACTTCCATGGGGATTTCACCACCAGGCATTCTTATCAATTTTTCAATAAATTCTACTGATTGAGAATGGTAAATAATAAATGATATAGCGCTAGCAAAGTCAATATTTAATTTAATATAGACTTGGGGAAACTAAAACTAAACATACACATAATTCCATGGTTTAAATTAAAGATATAAGGTCCTTCTATAATATTGGAAAGAATGTTTAGGAGAGAAATGCATTAAAGGTCAGGAGATTAGAGCAGTACATCACACAGGATACAACTCAAGTGCAAATAATAAGCTCACTCATCATAGTCTGATGCCAAAAAAAAAACACGCTCCCCCCTTTCTTGGTAAGATTGGATCTTATGTAAGACCAATGCTAATAATGTTTCATATAAATGACTTGTCCAAAATGGGTATTCAAGTAGCAAAGGATTTTAAATAATTTAGGAAATATATTGAAAAACAAGAGCAAATAATGCTAGTCATTGAACTTGGAGACAGAATTTGAATACAATGTTCTGTAAGAAATGTATTGAGAAACAAGAACAAATAATCCTAATCACTGAATTTAGAGACAGAATTTGAACACAATGGTCTGGGAATATCATAGCATATGCACCTGAAAACATTAATTTCAACAGAATTTTGACAGAAAATTTGGTTGTTACTTCTAATAAAAGCTTAACACATTCAGTTCAATGCCCTATTGCATCTATAAAATCAAGGCTTTTCATTGAAATGCAGTTGTCTACTACCTAGTTTTTACACAGTGAACAAAGTATGAACCTATGTAAATGTTACATACATGACTACGATGACTAGTAAGCACAACCAGCCAGCAAACTGTGCCCCAAAATTAGCAACAACTAGGCAAGCAAGTTAACAAAGGGACATAAGACCACAAATAATTCAGTGAAATTAAAATAGGCTCTAATTTCATTATCAGCACCTGGAGATAACAGTTTCAATCTCAATATTTCTCATTTTTCTTATCACAGTACTTTCCATAGCAACTATTTATTTGAATTGCATAATTGCTCACGAGTCAGTTTTGAGGAGTGTAATTCAATTTTCCTGAAGCCATATGCATCACTTTTATTATTCTGGACAGTTTTTTACAAGTTGAATACATTTTTTATAAATTTAGTAAAAAACAGGTGCCTCTGGTGAAATGTAGTAGAGTGTGTTGAAACATAATGACAACAGGCTTGTGAGTTGGTTATGAAAAATACCTTTAAAGCAAAATGTCCACCTACTGGCTCGTATTGTGTGTAGAAGAAGGAAGGGTCTGTAAGCAGAATACCAGCTCCACCGAACCTTCTGAAGGAAAGGAGACCTGTGTCTGGGGACTACATTCTTACCTGTTCCCGAATCCTTTGGTCCAGGCCCTCAACCACTGATTACCTTTTTTCCCACCTCAGTAAAATATGCACCTGGTGACTCTGCAACCAAATACAATAAATCTAATGGTAAGAATTTTAAGTGTCTCGGTAGCCCAGTGATAAAGAAAGTTTATCATGTAAATGTGGTTTAGTACCTCACACATCATATAAATGTCGGCAGCTGTCTGGAGCCAATGTGCATAGCTAGTCCTTTGCAGGGCTTATGGCAAGACACTGAAGCATTATTATGACCAAAAATTTGGAAGAGTGAAATATAGTGAGAGAAAACACATAACTCTATTTAGGCCTAACTACACCCATGTAGCAACCAAGCAATGAAGCAGTAAAATCTGTCAGAGGCACATATGCATTTATTTTCCAGTGAGTATCTTCTGTGTTTGTCAGTTGGATAACGGCATCAATGTGGGATCAAAGCAACTACACAGTGCAACGTGTGAGTGAATTGAACGGGCACCAATCACAGGGCTTCGGGAGGTGGACAAGAACAAAGGAATCTATCAGAAGTTACATTAGATCATCTTGTTCCTCATTTTGAACTCCTACAGCAGTTTCCACTAAAAATCCTAGCTCCATTTTCTGGTCTGCTGACTGCAGCCTGTCCTCCTGACACCATGCCGTGCCTCTCATTCCTTTTCTCCATGCGACACTCTGGCTTCCTGTCTGTGCCTGAACAAGACCCTGCTTGAACTTATTACATTTCTTAAAAGCTCCTTTCTGTATTCCTGGACTGCATTCTCAGTGAGGTGCTACTTTTACTGAAACATGGCTTGGAACAGTACAGGTGACTAAAATATGTATTCATTAAATATACTTTGTAATGTTATGTATGCATCTATCCTACACTTATGTATTACCATGCCACAGGCTAGCTTCTAAACCCTTCCTAGAGTAGTATAATAATCCTATGCAATAAGTGTGGAAAACTTTCCTCCTTTGTAGATAGTCAAATTGATTCTCAGGAAAGATGAGTTACTTGGGGCCAGGGATATGGCTCAGTAGAATAAGCACTTCCCCAGCAAGTGTAAGGGTCTGAGTTCAAGCCCCGGTTCTGCAAAAAATAAATAAATAAATAAATAAATAAATAAATAAATAGACTAGTTAATTGCCAAGATTAGGGAACTGGTGCAAAGTGATGCAGGGTCTTGAATGTAGTCATAGGCCAGGGTCCTTTTCAGTAGGACCCTGAGAGTTTGCTGATCGTCCTAAGCTATTAAGAGAAAGTTGGGTTTCAGAAGAATTGCAGGTGTGAGACCCAGCCACTGCTTCCCTCAGAGCTGAGAGGAATGGCTGTTTTCCCAAATTTTCCAGAATGGGCTTGGTGTCTGTGGTTCACTAAGAAGAGGTTCCCTGAGTATCCCATCTTCAGGTTCTAAAATAATTTTGTCATATTTTGTATGCATTAATTCTTTAATCAAATATTTGAGTGATACTCTATAATCTAGTAGAGGATAAAACATCTTAAGTTTGAATGTTTTAAATTATGCTCAAATAATCCAATGTCCCATGAAGCTTAGCTAAGTGTTCCCTAAATTTAAAAGAAAAATCTGCAGAGCAAAAATACTCCACAAAAATATAAAGAAGATAACGTTAGAAATAAGATGTTTGTGACACATATAAGAAATAGATGTAATCCGTGTAAATAGTCCCTAATTATAAAACCATATGATGTTTACCAAATGTTGTTTTCATGTATTTCCAGGGTCATTCATATTTATTACAGTGCTGGAGGCTAAACTGAATTAGGGGCACTAAACAAATAAGCGACTAATTCTGCAAACTTGTCAAGAATTACAAACTATGCTTAAATAATATTTTAAAGCATTTCATTCACATTTTTATGTGACTTTTCTCTATTTTACCCAAATAATCACTTTATATTTCGTGCCATTTTCCCATTTATTTCCAGCTCCCCATTAAGCAAACACAAGTACCTCCCTTATGAGAACTCCCCGATTCTTTTAAAGTCTAAAATAAACTGTTACCTGTATGTCTGCAGAGCCAACATCTTATAAGTGAGTTACTTTTTTTTTTCTTTTACCAAAACATATCTTTCTTTGTTTCTTCTTTTTTTTTTTTTTTTCATTTGTGTATTTGGTATGGAGTCTCACTATGCAGCTTGGAGTCGCAGTGATCCTCCTGTGTTCAGCTTCCCCATCACTGGGATTACAGGCATGCATCACCCCACGCCTGGACTCTGTCCAGGTTTAGGGCACCCTGGGGGTGGGGTTGGCATGGCATGCTGAACCGGGGATTGAACTCTGGTCCCTGTGCTTGCCAAAGCAGGCACTTAATCCACTAAGCTATCTTGCCAGCCCTCAAACCTTATCTTTCTAATGCAGTTATTAATCAGCTTGTTGTGTATTCATATTTCAAAATGACTCAACTTTCCATAACCCAGAAAACCTCACTAAATTAGGAATGGATGGAGAGGAGGTCAAATGTGGGCTGAAAAAGAATTGCTGCTAGAAATGGACTAACCAAAGTATTAGAAATTTCCCAAATGATCAGACTGGCCCACCCGCACTCTCGCAAGCCCTCTCTTTTCTCCTTCCCCTCCCCTCATCTTTACTCACTGCTTCCTAATGTTCTCATTTTCTGGAAAAAGCCAAATGGAGAGTGTTTTTGTCACTTTCTATTCATTACTTAAATGCTTTTTTCCTATAGTGGAAAAGCACATAGTTATTTGTGTTCAGAATGTAAATCAAAATGGGAAGTGAAGTTTTCTTTTTACAAAGTTTAATATTCTGATGAGGAAAATGGACTGTGAAAATGTGTTACAACAGTGTACATAACTGGTTTCCATGTCACTGTGCTGTTGGAAGGTCCTTCTAGAAGTGTCTCCCACGGTTCTGGCTTCCTGGCCTCTGTCTCTGGACTAAGATTCTAGGTTCTCATTTCAAACAAAAATTGAACAGAACAAGCAAACGAGCAGTGGCCAAGTTTATTGGAGAAAGAAAAGGCGAAGAAGGAGGGAGGAAGTGGCTCTGCAGAGTGAGATGGGGACCAATAAAAGGAGAAAAATCAAAGAAAGGACACCATGAAGTAAGCAGTTTGGATTACTGTGAAAGAAAACAAGATAGCAGGCTCATGTCAGTGTCTGTGTCCTTTCTCCTGTCCAAATAATGGTAAACACCAGCAAGAACTTCTGCTTCCTGGTCCCGCGAGGCCGTGCTGGGATCCCCTTCCTCAAGCTGATGTGAGAGCTAGGTCATCTTATCGGAAATCTGCTCATGTTCTAGAGAGCAGCAAGGGCTTTGGGCATCCTGCTACCCACGTGTCCAGGATCAATAATTAACAGGTCACACCTACTTCCCGAGGCTGTTTTGCCACATCTTAATCTGGACAGTAGCTCAATTGTATTTTAAAAGGAAATAACTTTTAAGCAAACTTTTGATATCTATATATCCAAATAAAAGGTGTCTATTGATTTTATATTTGAATTCTTCAGGATGAGTCTAAATTATTTTTAATCATATCTTTTTTTATGTCCACTGTAGATCACTTGGTGTAATATTTATGACAGGCTTTATTTTTCCTTGTAATTTCCATTAAATTTTTCCCTTAGAATCATTGCCTCGATCTTCCTTTTAATTTTATATTCTAAGACTCCTGCCAGAATTGGACTATAGTTATAATCTACATCACAATCATCATTTTATGGTCATTTCAGCCTGAGTATTTATAGGATAGAAATACTTTGGATCCAGAAAAAAGAAACTAGTAACATCTGTTGCAGAATCTCTACTGTAATCTTTCTGATTTAGTGGCGGGAGAAATCTGATTTGGGTTAAGTGAAAGAGAAGATAAGTGAGGCGGGGTAACATGTCATCTATATTGGATAAGCCCTTCCATTTAAGTGATAAATCATAGTGGGAAGAATTACTAATTTTAGATAGAAACACTCTGGGATTGTATCACAATGTACAGAACCACAGTTGATGTCCAGGAAGACCAAAACGTGGTACAATATTTTGAAAATACCATTCACATGTGGTCTGCCAAGCAGCACGACTACAAACCTATCCACAGGATAATGTGTATCCAGATTTTTGTTTTGCCTTTCAGAAAGTAAGAAGAATGTAACCCTTATTAGGAAGTGCACAAATGGCCTCACTTGTGGCCCTTGGAATTGTTACACCTGTAAATTAATAGCAAGTCTCTCCACATAGATTTGCATGCATAGAAGTAAAAGGATAATTGATGAGAAGCTCTTAGCACACTGTGGGACATAGTAAGAGCTAGATATATATTTATTGTTATTACTAGTTTTTGTTTGACATCCAAAATATACTAGATAAAGTGAAATATATAAAAAATATATGTTGCAGGCCCCGACTTGCAGATATGCTCAATCCAGTTAGTAAATTAACTATAATGGTAAAAACTCAGAATACTGGTTGGGATGTAATTAATGCTAAGCAGTATGGTAGGAAGTACAAAGACTATACTAGATTAGTGAAAAAATGTATAAACGGTAAGGATAATGTCACTATGGAAAGGATCTGTCACTAGAACAAATATTTTCAGTTGTTCTAAATAAGAGCAGAATAATTGTTCACATTTAACTCCTCTCATTATGCCTGGCATAGATGGGTTTCTCACTTCTGCCTCTAACTTTTCTCCCTAATTTTAATTCATTGTTCAAACTCACCCCTCTTCCTGTCATGAAGTCAATCATCAGAAATTAGAGTATGATCTCAAGCTTTCCTGAGGCAAAATAAAGACCTAAACTATGTGGCATCTGGCTGCTTCTTACACTAATCCCCACATTCTTATTTCCTCACCTGGTTTAATCATTTTCCATCAGTTCTGAGGCCAAGTCAAATTCTTTCCCGCCCCTCATCCTCTGCCTGGAGTACGGCAGCCCAGCCCATTTCCTTGCATGCTGCTTCTTAGCTAAAATGTCATAACCCTTAGCCCAAAGGTGCGCCTGGGTGCAGAGCCCTTCATACCTTTATTGTCTTCAGTGGAGTGCATTATTACCCCTGAAATTTGCATTTTTGTCTCTTTGAAAAAAAAACAAAAAACAAAAAAAACCGATGTTTTCCGTGACCTTCATCTCTCTCCCCCTGGACTATAGTAATTTCCTGAAGGTAGAAAAATATATTCATCTTGTTCATCATTAAATCACAAACTAAAAGACATATTTACTCAAAAATAGGCAGAGACAGGGTTGTATCTCCATGACAGAGGACTTGGCTACCATGCTTCAGAGTTTGGATTCCATTCCCAGAATGACAAAAATACGTGCATTTATAGAAGCATACAAATGTATGGAATATTCTCTTATTCAGTTTCTATTCGCACATATTTTGTTTCTCTGGGCATAGGAGTGATATAGCATTATTCCTGAACAGCCCCACATCTTAGAACCATTGTCCCTGGTTCTGTTGCTGGTTGTGGATCCCATCCTCCTCAGGGCCTCTGAAACTTCTCTCCATACTTTTATATCCTCCATAAAACCTTTATCAATTTAATAATTTCATTAATTTTAATAAAGCCCAGCTACTTCTCGCCCCTTTGTGCTCCTTGTAATGCATTGTTTGGTTTTCTTTTGGGTGTAAAGTTGTGCACAAGCTTCCAACACTGATGACTGAAGCCATAAGTGAATAAACAGAATTTTTAAAAATATATTCATGTTTGTTTAAATTATGTTGGGATATTTTTAAACAGATAAGCAGAGGGTTTGTCTTTTGCTCAGGTCCTATAACATATGACTCTAACTAAAGGGACTAGTAATGGATTTAGAATATAGGAGAGTACAATCAGACTTTACAAAGATGAAAGAAAACAGTATAATTTTGATGCTTTTCATATATCAAGAATTCATAAGAACTGATGTTTAGGTACAAATGCATTGGCCAGGGATGGACTACTTCAGGACTTCTTCTGCAGAAGTATCATTTATTCCATTCAGCATTACTGTTTTCAGACCACCAGCAGGTACTGAAATGCACATAATTCTGTCTAATCCAAGTCAATCATGCAGGAGCTTAAATCAAGGGCCCAAAGAGCATCATAAGTACAAAACCTACCACAAGGCTCAGCAATTCTACTTAGGACAAGGAAAATACACTACCCGCTTGTGCCCACCCCCTACAATACCTCATCTCTAACATTTCCTTTTGTCTGGCGTTTAAGGCAATGGATAATTGGATCTTGGTTCTGAACTACTATGGAGAGAAGCTGACCCTTGTGGTGGCAAGCCATTTCCCTGCATGAGAGGACTCTAATCTGAAGAGTTGCCACTGTGCTTTTGCATTTCAAAGAGGGACCTCTCCTCCCTCTGTCTCTCCCAGGAAATTTAGTTGAAAACCCCGGATTACATAAAGTATCATGCAAATCTGCTCTTTAAACCAATGAGGGGGTTGATATTCTTGAGTGACTCTGTTTCAGAACTTTAGATCAAATTGATTTGAGTACTGGAACTATATCCCAGTTCTACTGTTTTGTTAAAATACCTGCTGCAAATGTTCATTAGATAAAAGTAACTTGTTTTGTAAAAAGTATTAGAAATTCATAACATATTTGGGTTTGCCAGCACAGTTTTAAGCTAGAGGAGCAAAAGAGGAGAGAGTGAAAGAGAATGAGAGAGAAAGGGAAGCATACATGTGTGTATGCATATTTATGTGAGTGACTATATATATATTACTCGTGGACACAAACTGGTCCATTTCAAACTACCATATTATCAGCATCCCAGTTTAGCCAAACCCAAAGAAGAATTTGTTTCTAGGTTCAGTCTTTCAAAAGCGAAAACTGTTTTCTTAAAAAGAAAAATAAAAAAAACACATATGTTACATATATTCATTTGCTTTCGATCCAAAAACACATTAAGTTGAAATTCAAATTCACTTTAGGAAAAAAAAAAAAAAAAGAAAAACTTCTATTAATGAGCTGGTTAAGATAATCCAGTGAGACTTTCTCAAGACCCCAGGAGACACACACTGCTCAATGTTGTTTTTATCACTGAGAATGGATGGTGGTTTGTTGATTCCGGTTCCTTCACAGAAACTCCTTATAAGTCAGGGTGAGATCTGTCTGCTCACCTTTCAGGTTCCATCCTAGTTGTAACCATGTGTTTTACCTGTTCCTTCCTGCGCGCTCCCTCTGAACGTGTGGGGCCTTGCGCTACCTTGGTTGTCCCTTACGCTTCCTCCAGTGCTCACCTGGTTAACTCTTGTCTGTCCCTCTGTGCCACAATTAGCCCTCACTCTGAACCGCTCGCAGGCCTAGGCAATAGGTTGCTTGCTCTACAAGCCTGCGCATCATTTCGCACCACGTGGATCCCGTTGTGTCTCACCTGTATGTATTTGTGTTCATCATTTAGTCAGCTGCAGTGCAAAGCTGTGAAGGCGTTGCCCATAGCTTTCTTCCTCACCATTCTAAGTACACACAGAGGGCACTCCACGAAATGTATTGAGGGCTGGTGAGACAGCTCAGCTGTCTAAAACGCCTGCTTCGGCAAGCTTAGGCAGGCGCAGGGAACCGCAGTTCAGTCCCCAGCACTATATGCTGCACCAGCTCTGCCCTCTCAGCAGGCTGAGCCAGCCAGGAAAAAGAAAGAAAAACAAACTGTATTGAGTGTCATTGCTTGGACACTTTCCACTTCCTTTCTTCTATGCCAGCTCCTTCTGAACACCAACCTAGCCTCGTCTACAGTGAGTCAATGTTCCCCATTTTATATTACCCAAGTGGTGTTAGTCTCTTGCCCCTTTCCTGTAGTTAGCAAGTTAACTGTTTTAACAAGTTTCTGTTTTATATTCTGGAGTGCGGCACGATTGAAGTGAGTACAAGGTGACTTTGCTGTAACTCAGCAGTCCTTTGAAAAATGTCTTTTTCCTCCCTTTTTAGGTCCTAAGAACACTGTCATTAAGGGCTGAGAAGTGAAGATACATTAGAAAAGAGCAGGCGAGGCCCCGGAGCCCTTTAAAAGCGGGCAAGGAATCCTAGTCTTGGATCTAGTCATTAGAAAACCGGTTCTTCTTCAGGTAGGTCTGTCCTTCTGTATTTCTTTAATTTTAGGCAAACACCCTTCCTCGGACAAAAAAAACTGTGTTTTTCCCTCAATTCTAAAGCATAAAAAGATTATCAACTTTCATTATGGGAAAGATATGCATATCCTTCTAAATTGGAACAGTTTTATTCAACACGCAGTAGATTCTTACTTATCCTGCTTCTCCTTTGCAATTCCACGAGTGATTTCTTCCAAAGGAGGTAACTTTCAGTGCTGCAGTCTGCGGACAGCTATCTCGATGTATCGGCATGCCTCTCACCAGTAAATATCTCTGTGCACACGAAGAGTCCATTTTCTTTTTCTTTTTTCTCAGTACCAGGGATTTCACTCAGGACCCTGCGCTTGCCAGGCAGGCACTTTTTCTACTGAGCTATCTCCCTGGCCCTACAGTCCGTTTTCTGAAAAAGAAAGTGAGCATTCAAAAGAAAAACAGAAATACTTTAGAGGAGAAGGAAATGTCTATAAACAATTTTCAGGTAGTCTTGTCTTCCCTTCACAAAAGAGATAGACTCTATGATACAAGATTATGGGGTTTGCTTGTTTGATGTCAAGGAATGCATGTTACTGATGTTTTTCTCTAATGGTCTGTTTTTTGAGATTATTTCACATGTATATTTTGACTAGGAGTTTGCTGTTTGTGGTACTGCTGTAGATTTGTTCTGTCTGATTTGGGATATTTTCTAGTAAATATGCCAATCTTCACTGGAGTTATAAATCTATGATACCTGAAAAGAAGGGATATAAAGCCCCAAGATCACACTACTCCCATCTTGTAGAAGGTGAGGCACAAACCAGAGCTTGGAGTACAAGCCTTGATTAAAAAGTTGCACTGTGAGCATCAGCTCAAAAATCTCCTCGGCTGGATCCAAGAATCTCAGTCCTTGGTCATTTGTGGCCATTCTCTCTCATTCATAGTGCTAGAAGCTGCAGAGCTATTCGTCCATATTATCCTATTATCTGAATCTTCAGCCACTTGGCATAGTGTAAAAAACTTCATAATAGTAATCCAAGTTCATTTTTCTGTGACATTTGGACCATAGAATGTTCCTTAGTTCCTCAGCGTACTGACAAATAAAGATGCAACCACCTCATCCACTACTTCCACTCATTTTAAATATAAATGCACAAATGTCCAGAAATGTCACTTTCCAAATACAAAATTAAAAAAAAATCCAAAACTTCATCATTCATTTAGCATGCCCCAACACAAGCACGGTTATTCACTGCTACTTATTTCTCAAGTCGGCTCTTCTCATTCTCCCATTCTCAGTGTAGAATTATCATTGAAGTTCTGCTCATCCATTATTTTTGGATGGTGTAGTCATTGATACAATTTTGATTCTACCCTTCAGGTTAAGTGTACTGTTCACTCTTCCTTTGGTTCCACCATAGCCTCACCTTTTCAAATTGTCATTTTTTTTCTGA
This sequence comes from Octodon degus, assembly GCF_000260255.1. Taxonomy (NCBI): domain Eukaryota; kingdom Metazoa; phylum Chordata; class Mammalia; order Rodentia; family Octodontidae; genus Octodon; species Octodon degus. Next base: position 9,056,301 of record NW_004524661.1, on the reverse strand, counting down.
GTAAATATATCTTATCCCTAATAAGCCTTTGTCTTTTCATTTTTAATGAATGTATGTATATATGTAGATGTTAAAATACCAATTCTGTTAGAGTTTGTACCAAACAAGCAAAGGCTGAGAGTTCTCAAGGCTTAAGAGAAGAAAAAGGAAGCCAGGACCAAAAGCTTGGAGACAAATTGGATGAAATTTCTAGTGAGAAGACAGTATTTATCAAAAAGAAACTTCTGAAAGAAAATGATACTCTAACATGTTGTAATTATATGACAGAGTGGTTGACCAGTCCTGGGAAGAGTGGTCAGACTGTTTTGTGTTGACTGTGTGTGTGTGTGTGTGTGTGTGTGTATTCCAAAGTACAAGCTTTTTTTAGTGGGATTCCCTAAAAGGAAAAAATCGCCTACCCCACCATTTTCATCACTGGCCTGAGGGTATTATAGTTTATTTCAGCCAATTAAAATGACAATTACCTCAGGAGATGCTTATGGGAGCACCCTTGGCTGCTTCAGTCCCAACCACTCCTGATATGATTAAAACCTCTGAAATTCAAATTTTCATATTGCAGCGACTGCTGCTACATCAAAGGAACTCATACAGTAATTTGGAAAAGCACATTCTCTGTATTCCTCTCATTGCAAATTTTGTTCTTGTGAATGTTTTGCAGAATATTTTCTACAGGATCATGGCCTCAGCTTTACCTTTTCCTACTTTTATTGGAAAGAGCTTATATTTAGCAAATTATCATTATAGAAAAGGTGGCATTATGCTTGCTTTAGTCTCACAGGGGCATGGCGACTTAGATTTTATTGGGTTTGTTGAGATGTTTTCATAATGGATTTCCAGTGTAAGCTGCTTTATGGCTGACAACAAAATGATAATTCCAAGCATCCTAACTTGACATATGAAAAACCTCAATGATAATGCTGATTAACATATTTTTTGCATTTAAATTACTATGTTTTTTAAGAAGAGAAAATTGTACATTTGGTGGGTTGTTTGCATAGTCAAATAAACATACGTCAGGATGTGCAATCTAGTAATTTGGTGCATTTATCTGTTTGTGACACCACTGGAAAATACTCTGAATGAAGACTCCAGGGGCCAAACACTTCTATTTGGATTGTCTTTCAAAAACCATGACCCCCGTAGCAAAATGAGTGCTTAAATTTCAACACAAGAAGCATTTGCTTAGTACTTGCCTACTTCAGCTAAGTATATTTATAGCACAATATTTTAATAGTTTATTTTTATATTTGTATGTATCTGTATGTACATCATCATTTCGGTATTTTATAATTTCCTTTGAAGAAATATAAATCTGATTCTGTCATTTTCCATTGTTCTGAGTATTTAGACATAAAGATATAATGTAAAATTCTCTGTATTGACCAAAGTACGAAGGTAGGAAGGCAGAAAAAGGCAAGGTGATTTTGAATGACATTATGGATTACAGCCAATTTTGGCAGTCATGTATGGAGGTTGTCAGCAAATACTCTACTCCTGACTAAGCAAAGCTTTCCATTATTATATTTTTTATTTCTGTAAGGATGTTTTAACTAAAATTCATAAATGGTTATATCTTCTTTTCCTTTGAATGAATTCAAATATTACTATGAATATTATTTCGAGGAATGCAGATTTGTTTTGTCTTTGTTAACTTGCTAGTAAAGTTTGACATTGAGCTCTGAATTGAAACTGTAATCTCCCTACCCCAATTCCTTCATAAGCATAAAATAATCCATCCTAATTTCTATACCCGATCATATTAAGCTATTCTAGATAATTTGTGAAAACTGCTTTTATTATGTTACTGTACATAAGCATACTATGTCAATGCATGGTGTTTGGAGTTGAGTGCAGTGTGTCTGAGAATAAGGGACAGATTTCAAGAGAAGAAAAGGCAAAGGGAAAGATGGAAAGTTATGAGAGAAACTCTGAGAAAGAACAAGATAAACAAAAACATCATGCTCTGTTGGGTATAATAATATCATGAATTCACATCTTCATGAAATTATCAGTTGCAAAATGTATTCAAAAGGGCTGTTGGCAGAGAAATTAGAATTTGTACCCCCAGCGTGATTACAAAGGCTTGCTGATGTGGCGGAAGATGTGGGTGAAAGCATCCTCAGGATTTCACTGTGCTAATTTACATCTTGGATATGACCTTGAGCCAATGGCAGAAGTTTACCAATGAGTTGAAGGACCAAGTGGTAGGGATTTGTAATACAGAAAGAACACTTCAGGATTACCACAAGAGGACTCCTACAATATGAATCCATTCTATACGACTAAGGAGTACTGTGGGCTTTCCATCTACTTTCCTATTGATTTTAAAACTGTTTTCCATAAGCAGAGAGGAGAAATTTAAGAGGGATAGTTGTAATGTCTATTGTATCTAAATATTCATTTTTCTTTTAGATCTCTAAAAATAATAGGTATTTGGAATATGTAAATATATTTCAATAAAATATGAGCAGCAGCTGTTTTAAATAATGTGCTATAGTATCACTTTATACAGATAATTTGTATGTCATTGGTTAGACATTAAATGTAGTTCCATAAACATAAGAGGATATAAGTAAGTCATAAAACAGTTATTGCCTAAGTGTGATTGATTATATGTATGGAAAAACATGATAAAGACTTTTTGCTTAAGATGCAAATTCTTAGGCCTATGGATTTACTCTTTTGGAATGAGTATTTGCAACTACACAGTGTAGCAAATCAAACTTAGAAAATCTAAGTCAAAATTATGCATAGAAGATTTGGATAGCTAGTATGCACCTTTAAAACTTCTCAGGGCCAGCCAAATAGCTCAGCTGATTAAGGCACCTGCAAGCAATCTCATAGGGCTGGGGTTCGATCCCCAGGTTTGCCATGCAGGTCCTGCCCCCAGGGCACTCTGAGACAGTAATTGAAGTGGGCATGGTGGTACAAGCGTGTAATCCCAACTCTTGGGAGACTGTAAACAGGCAGGTCACTATGGGTCAGACCTAGTAGTGAGACCCTGAATGCCCTGTAGACCTTTCCCTAAAATACAGAAAAAAATAAGCAAATAAACAAAACTTCTCAATAATTTTCCACAAGCACTCAAAAGCAGATAATTCAAGATACTATCTTTTATTACAAGTAGGAAATGTTGGTACTTAATGTCCTTGATTGAACTACAGTAAACTTTTACTTTGATTTGCCTTCACTTGAATCTATTCCACCTTGCACTGTACTCTACAGCAAGATAATAACAGCCATGACAATAAAAGAAAAAGAAACCAAAGATGTAACTATTGTCATGTGCACATTCATTCATGTGGCAGTTATCTACTGAGTAATGAAAGTGCACATAGTGCCTTTTTAACATTCCAGTTGCAGGGCCAGCCAAATAGTTCAGCAGATTAAAGCGCCTGCTCAGGCAGACGCATAGGCTGGGAGTTCAATCCCTGGGCCTGCCACATAGGTCCTGCTCCAGGAGAGCATTGAGATGGTGATGGAGACTGGGTGTGGTGGCGTGTGCCTGCATTCCCAGCCCTACGCAGTGAGACACCATGTCCTAAATACAAAAAAAAAAAAAAAAAACAGTTGCATTAATAAAGGTGAAACGCATGGTATTCTACAGTACTTTGTTAATATTAAGATGATAATTCATTTAATAAACACAGAGACTGTAACTTTCCTTATGGTTTTGTCCAAGATATTGTTTTCATTGATCTTCCCCAAAATCACCTCAATAATCTTTTATCTCTGATAAAAGAGGTTCAAGAGACTAATTACACGTCTTGCGAGAATGGAATGAAAAAATAATTTCAAAAGTATTTGGTAATTTAAAACTTGTTTGCCTTTTTATTTTTTCCCTTTTATATATTTGCTACAGGATTGCACTACTCAGATTTGTAGTGATGCTTCTGTTTTCAGCCTCCTGATCGCTGGGATTGCAAGCGTGTGCCACCAAGCTTGGTCTCTGCAGGCAGTGCAGTGCACCCTGGTGCAGAGCTAGGGAGGCATGTTGTGCTGGGGATCAAACCCAGGTCTGCACTTGCTTAAGTAGGTGCTTAGTCTGCTGAGCTACCTCATCAGCCCAATACTTGTTTATTTATAAAAATGTGTAAAACAAATTTTGGTTACTTCATTTTCTATTGAATAAATATTTAAAAAGCTTACAGGACCAGCTTGCTTTTTTTTTTTTTTTTTTTCCGGAACCGGGGATTGAACTCAGGCCCTTGCACTTGCCAGGCAAGTGCTTATTCTACTGAGTCTTCTCCCATGGACCTGCCTTTAAACTTTAAAGAAATTGCAATTTTGTAAGATTAGTATTCTGCCATACAACTTTTGTGTTTTTAATTATTAGAATGAGAACATGAGGATTTGTAAAAAATCAAGAGACATAAATGATGACATCAGTAAAAATTATCATTTGGATTACAGTATTTATGATCATGCCTTTTTTTCTTTAACAATGTCATTTTATACCATATGAAAAGGCCCACTGTTTACCTTATTTAAATTAGATTAATTTTTCTATTGAGACAATAAGTAACATACTTTTATACTTAATTTAAATGTTGTTTAAAGCATAGCAAGTTAAAGCTGTAAAAATTGCAAGTCTTTTCCACAAGTTCTTGTAATGAATCATTTCATTATTTGGATAGTTCAACTGAAGATATATATTTCAATATGAATTATTAAACAGCAGGGTCTTATCAACTAAACATTTATAAAATAAAAGCAACTGAACAAATAACTTATTGGGAAGTAAAATTACTAAAATATAATAAAATATAGTTAACCTGAATTTATAAGGTTTATGTGTCAATATCAGATAGAACACCTGGTCTTAAAGTTTTATCCAGTTGTAATATTTAAAAATATTAATGAAAAATGATGATGTCCTTTTCATTTCATCAAAGTAAATGTATTGAGTGAAATTATAATAAAACATTCGATAAGGTTAGTGCTAGTATTCATGAACAATAGGTAATTACCTGGTAATTATTTAAAAGGACAGAGTTACTGAGTTGAAGAGGACAGGAGACGGAATAAGTGAAAAGGATTTATCTATGTATATAAGCAGGATGGTTTGGACCACTATACTGTGCATTTCTGCTGCTCTGTAGAATGAAGCAGTTAATGTTTTGATTTGTTTTGTCTTCTTTTTTCAATTGTCTCTTCATCTTTCTTAATTTCCTACACATTTATTTCTCTTTTCTTTCTTTCAATCTTATATGCCTATCTGGTAATATGACTAATTGGTTTGTAGACAACACTGTGTATTACAACAAATACTGTGAAATTCATATTACTCTAAGTGAAATTCAAAAAAAAAAAGAAGAAATTCTGGATCACTGTATTTTTTTCTGTTTTAATTCTAATTTGTACTCTTTTTACAAAATTAAAAAGAAATTACCTGGATACAGTTCAATTGAATATATACAAAGGGATCACAGTGGCTGTATTAGAAAGACATAAAGGACATTGACAAATAGTTGAAACATGAGAAGTATGAAAATGATGCTTCCTTGGGTGGAGTATGGAAGACAAGCAACATCTTTGATTTGTAGGCACATTCACCCAGCATCCAAAACTAACAGAAATTTGTGAATAGATTTCTACAGGACAGAATCCTAGAGCCTTTGCAGTGTAGTTAATTTTACTTATCTTTGCCAGTCCATCTTCTGCAAATTCCCTTCAGGTTTCTCCTGTAGAATAATGCTGACATTACAACTGCTTGTGCCCATGATATTAACCACAACTTGGAAGTCAGAGGCAAGTATGGAAATAAGGTTTGTTCATTGAGATCCTGCTCCATCTAGTACAATGGTAATAGATGTGTCCATGAACAGATGTTCTACATAATGGTACCAAATTCAAGAGTCAGAGACACTGGAAGTTAAGATTGGTAATTCTGTCTCAGGAAAAATGTTTGGAGCATCTCACAGCCATTTTATCATTATAGAGACAAGGGACATCTCTAGTTGCTTTGTGAAGCATCAATGAAATTAACTCACAATAGAGACACAGTCAGAAAATAAAAGGTATGCAAATCACAGAGGTGTGAATATCCAATAACCCAAGAAAGTTCAGATGCATGTTTACCCATCTTTGAAGAGAAGATTGAAAGAAGGCAGAGTAGTACAAGCAATTTTGAGGAGTAGCAAATTATTCTTATGGAACTAAAAAGAGACTAAGAAATAGATAAAAGTTCATAAATAAATCTTTTTGCAAATTGAATGACCGTGGGCACAGACAATAGTTGATGACAATGTCTTCCCAGAAGTGATAACATTTTTCATCTCCCTTTTTGCGTTAAGAATATAATCAGGCCAAGAGATGAGACTGAACGTAGTGAAGTCATTTACTTTTCCCTTCAGTGTGACTGATCTTCAGACAAGTGAGTGAATTCACAGAAAGCCCTTGCTATGCTTAAGAAAAGAAGAAAATTAAAGACAGCCAATAGTCAGCTGTAGGGTGTACAGGACAGGTGAGAGACAGTTCAATTCAGAGACAGTCTCTGCTGAAATATATCGAAGTGTACCTGCTGGAGTATGTTTTCTGAGCTCTAAGACCAACAGACAGACAATGTTCTTGACCACTGGGCTAATTTAATAAAGCCCAATGGAACTGAACTGAGTTCTGGGTTCAGGACAAGAGTAGCATAATCCATTTCTTTGAATAGCTAGGCTGCAGTAATCTCTAGTGTATTCAGTTGCTTGAGCCAACTATATACCTATGATTTGGCAAGTTTTCTAAGAGGTTGTAAATTTCTTAGGTTTTAGTCATACCTATTATTCAATATCAATAATACACATTCATGTGCTGCTCCTAATTATGGGAGATTTTTTGCCATTGAAATAAAAACAGGACTTTTCTCATTCACTAAGCATCTACTTAAGTCTATTTGCTTTCCTTGTCCAACTCAATCTAATTGAAATGGACATAATATTTCATATATATATATATATATATATATATATATATTTGGGCTTTCATTATATGCCATATACCTGCATTGTACAAAATTTCTTACATTTGAAATGTATTCTACGGCTATGCTCTCTATAGATTTTCTGCAATTATGAAAATGTTCTGTGAGAGTAAAAATACATCATGATTAAGCACTAGAAATGTGGCTTATTTAGACGAAAGGTTGAAAACAGTAAATGCATGCTGAACTCAAAGCATTAGTTTGGAAATGGGATCCATAAAGACACATTAGTGTTTTATTGGTTATTAGTCACATGATGATATTTTGAGTGCATTGGGTTAAATAGAAATTATTAGTAAAATTAATTTCTAGTAATTCTCTACCTTTTTGCAATGTTACCATTATCTGGACATTGAATTTAGGCTTTCATACTTACTAGGTAAGCATTCTACCTCTGAGCTACAGCCCTAGTCCCACTAGTTATTTTTTGATCTGTATTGTATCTTGCTTTACAGATCGGTTGGGTACAGTTGGTCTAGAAACATCTTCCAGGCATAGTTTCTGGATGTTCTCTCTTTCCCTTCCTATTCCTCTTGGTCCATACCATTGAAGGTATCCTGTAACTTTTGAGCCGTAGTAGTGGAATTACAACTCTACTTACATTACTCTTACTGCTCAAGCAACTACCATGACTAGGTATTAAATTCCACAAGAACAGTGCTGTTCACATTACTATGTATATGTCTATTTTATGGCTTAGAGCTAACATTTCCCGTGTAAATGAAAGTCTCCTGCACTCAGCATTGGGACTTTACTAAGGGTGATTGGATTATGAGACCATTGTAGTCATCAGGTGATTATTCCATGGGCAAGTGCTTAGCTGAAATGGGACAGTTTAGTGGGAAGAGTTGGGTTACTGGGGCATGACCTCAAAGGGTACAATACTGTCCCTGGCTCCTGACTTCTCTTTCTTGGATTCCTGGCCACCATGTCTTGAACTGCCAGCTACTCTCGTGCTTCTCGTCCATGTTGACTCTGCCTTTAAGCCAGCCAACTTTGCACTGAACCCACTGAAACCGTGATGCAAAATAAACTACTCTCCTTTTAAGTGGCAAGTGCTAGAATGGAAAGTGATAATGATTCTAAGCAACAGCCATAACAAAGCAACATGCCCAGTCATTCTTACTTGCAGCATTCTTGGCTGACTTGATGGCAAAAATTGTAATTTGGTTATAAGAAGTTGGCCTCATAAATTCCAGGCTCACTGAGGTCACTAAGGTTTTGCTCATGTCTGATAAAATATAAAGCAAAGTTCACATTGCAGGAAGCTGTAAGACTTAGCCAAATTTGCCATGCAGGAGTCCTAGTCTACTGTTTCCAGATTTTTAATTTTTTTTCAATAGCAGTTCAAACTTCAAATTATTACTGCAATTATGAGTTATTTGGAGCTATCCAGAAGTATTAGCATAATAATCCAAACATTTTAAACATATTTGCCAGCAAAAGTGCCTGTGTGGGCTCAGTAAGGCTCAAAAGCCATGCAAATAGAACCTAGACTGTAGGTTCCCTTTCTAGAATCTGTATGTTTATTTTAGAAATTTTTTTTGCTTTTATGATAAAGGAAACTTAAGTTAGCTTCGTTTATTAGCCCCGCAAATTAGTAACAGACCGAAAGGAAAGCCACAGGAATTCAAAGTTTCTGGCTATCCTTTACATTATTGAACCTCCTACTCTCAGTAATTAGGAGATGGCATTAATCATTAATTATAAAGGAAAACCTAACGAACAGTGTGAGGTATCTCCATGGGAACACCACTAGCTTCATTGCAACAAGAGTGAATGATAGGGGAATACAAAAGCAGCTTCAGTGTGCATCCCCCTAAGTCATATTTGGATAACTAATACGTGTTAAAGTCAAATAACATTTCTCTTTCCTGTGTAGAGCCCTTTCTCCCCTTTCATCTTTTTCCTTTAAGTCCTCAATGATGTGTTTCTGTTTGAATGCATAGTTCAACCTGTAGTACTCATAGGAGTAAAATGCCTTTTTTACCTGTACTGTCAAACATTGACACAAAAGAGCAGGTATGTGGAATTCATTGGAATTCATTGAAAGTGTCGCTCTCCTGCCGAGCGGGTGAAAGTGTCCTGCTGGCTTCTCATTTAGGGAAAACCTTTTGCCTTCTGCCTCAAGACCTACACAGGCATCTAGCAGGTGGTGGTGAGAACTAGATGCATTTTTTTTTCTTTTTGCCTCTAGAAATAGTTGTTAAGTTATACAATGGAATAAGAATCAGGGAATTAATGAGGAAAGAAAAAGGGAGCTGTGATGGACTTAACAGTCTGGGTCTTTTTCTAACAAGCTGTCCTCATGTTTTCTTTCCCATCTGCTGGGAAATTTGAAATACTACCTTGCTGGCAACATGCACAGAGATGAGAATGGGACTGTTAGTCTCACCCTTACATGCCAGCTGCATTTTACCTTACAGTTGAGATGAAACCTTTGCACCTGTTCCTGTGACATGATTTAGCAGTTTCACATCTTTGCATCAGATTTTGAGGATACCCCGTGTAAGACATGAGCAATTGAAGATTATGTGGATGTACTCAGAGAAATGATTCTGGTGGAATTTGGGATTTTAAAATGTTGTAAATTGCAAGCAAATTCTCTGTTCTTGGATAGATTACTGTCTTTATTTTAATAAAAATATTTAATTTTACCAAGAATTTTCACTAGTTATTATAAGTAGCTAAATTAAATCTGTGAAAGATGTTGGCATAAGAGATTAAGGAAAATGATCTGACGTACGCCTCAAAGCCTGAAGAACATACTGCCAGCTTCCCAGTTCTCAGAGGAATGAAATGACTTAATATTATCCAGCAGGGACTCAACAGTAGACTTGAATTCATCTCCCTGAACTCCATAATTAACTCTTGTAAATAACAACATAACAGTAGTAGGGGTTTGTGGTGCTGAATTTATCATGAACTCTTCTAAGGACCAAATACAGTACACTATCTGTGCGCAATTTTGTCATCACAGCAACTTTCTTAGGCAAGTAATCTTATTCTCTTACACAGAGAGGGATGAAGCAACCCCAAATATAAAAAAAACTTGCCCAATTACCTCCTAGAAAATTAGATGGCATTGCCAACAAATATCTGCTCTGGAAATGATTACTTTTCATTTCACTATAACAACACAATTAATTTACTTATCAATTTATGAATGTTCAACATAGTTCAGAAGGCAAGTTATCTTTATGATTGTTAAGTGCTAAAGACCATTTTGCTGAATTATTATCCTGTCAGCTGTTGTCTTTAAGACCAACCTATTCATATAATAGTAGGTATTGATTTCTTCTTAATGTTAATGTAGATATAGATATATAGGCAATCAGTAACATTTCAGAAAATTGGTGTTTACATTAAACAGGATTATAATGCAAACTCACACTCTTAGAAGGCTACAGATGAAAGGAATATGTTTTCCAAAGTATACCACCAAGAAAACGTAGACTACAGATTTCCTGATAGCTGTTCTGATAGTTTGAAGTTTATAGACTCCTTTCTGTGGAAATAAATAAGTCCGCCAAAGGCTAGAACGAGTGTGACTAATGTACGACAGCAATGGGATTGTGTCCTTTCTTCCTACTTAAAAATAATGATAGGCTCCTCTGGAACCTGCTTAAGTAAGTGACACTCAGAGAGATGGATTGCTATGCCGTGACATATGGTACTCCGGGATTGCAGTTGTATTGTAGAGATTATTACTAGCAGCAAGATTTTATAGTTAGTGCCCTGTCAGAGAGGGTGTGTTAATCACTATCATCAGCACCACCTTCATGTTTTGCCTCCTCTGCTCACCAGCAGCCAGACCACTGTGTCAACCAAAGAGAAACGCGTTTGTTTGGACACATTATTTCATTAAGATATATATTTCAGAGTGATATGTGAAAGACAACTTTATGAGAGGGGGAAGGATACTCCTCTTGGGGAGTTAGATTTAAGGACTGTAATTATTGATCTGAGGAGGCTTAAGACTGGTGAGTTGAAGAAAAATCCCATAAACCTGCATTTGAGAGGAGGCGCGACAGTGACAGCGCAGGTGTCTCCTCTTCTTCCTGAGCATAATTAGAGGTCCAAATTATTTCCACTGTTACCTAATAAGGCTACAAGTGTCACCTGATGAAGCTAATTCCAGGTGCTATTAATGTAAACATAGCTCAGTTTCTGCAGCTCACCACCATTCTGAATAGTTCACAAAGTCAGGACAGAAACAGAAAAGAAAAGAATGTGAACCATCAATACCTTTAAAAAAAATCACAAGTGAAAGTAGAAATGGAGGTTGGTTGAGCATCATTAGTTATTTGACCTTTCATTATATAACTTTATTAAAGAGTAAGTAAAATCAATAAATTTTTTTATATAAACAGGAATCTGCACTCCACCCCCCTCCCAACAAAAAGGTTTTCAAATCTAACTCACACCATGCTGGCTGTCAGTTCTATGTGGTGGAATAAAGTACACTATTTTCGTTCTGTTTTGTTTAGCAAAAAACTACTCTATTTCCTCAATCCGATTTTGTGCCTCACATTTGAAATATAAATGTGGTTGAGGAACTTTGATGGTGACAGGAACAGCTGTGGGGCTCTTTTCCCCTCTGTTCGTTACAATTGACCTCTTTCCCGCCACATTAGACTGGGCTTCAAACTTAAATTGCAAGGTGTCGTGAATAACAGGACCGTCACTTCAGGCCTTCCTGGTGGAGCTGTTCTTTCCAGTGTCTCAGCACATAGCACCTCTTTAAAAGCCAAGAGAGACAAATTTCTCATTTGTGGAGCACAGCAGGTCAGCCCCTTCCATATGCTCGAGATTTGTGGCTCATGTCATCAGCAACCCATTCTCATCTTTCAAGTCCTAACAGTTCAGGAGCCTCAAATCCCTTTGAACCCAGATTAAATGTGTTCTGGAAAATGTGCAGCAGTGAATAGGGCTTAGTATTTTCTCCAAGTGCAATGTATCCTGAGCTCTCATAGACAACCATTTGACTCTCTAAAGAGTACAGTTCCAGTCTTTGGTGTATTTATCAACCAGCCATGGTGTGTGGGGGTGGCTCCATGCATATGCATATTTATGTATAATTTAACATGCATATTTGTATCATTTTACTCTCTTGGCAAGCAAATTTCAAGACCTGGCTTTCTCAGCCAAGATGAGTTTCACAATATGAGTATAATGCCACGTCTCTTTCTTGCCAAGTACAGGGACACACAGAGATGATTTCTCCCTGTTGAGCTTAATCTGCAAGTATTATAAGACATTCCCACTGCTGTGTTATCCTAAAGGAAGACATGCCTAACCTATCTAACCATTTCTGATGGGGCAAAAGTATGGCAAAGGCTCCTGAGTCTCATTTGCCCTGCTAGTGATATTTTAGGGAGGTATTTCAGACACTGTCTTTCTTTAATGTTACTAGATCTATCATCACTGGTAAACAACCATTTAGGCTCTGTTCGGCTTAATGTTACTTATCAGAATCCTTCTTTTTCCTATTCCTTCCATTCTTTTGGAAAACACCTTTTCTATACATTCCTGTGTTTCTGGTGTCACTACTATAGTGGAGATGATTTCTTAATGTTATTCCCTTAAAAATATTCCTGGCTTCTCTACTCACATATTCTTCCAGCAGAAACTCAGAATAAATTTTATAAACTGCAAACCTCACCACACCCTGCTTAAAACATGCAGTTTTGTTTCACCTTGACTTCTGTTGTTTAAATAAGTAGGAGAGACTTGAAATATTCCGATCTTGATTATCTCTCTTATTTGCCTTGCAAGACTCTGCATTAATTCAAGTGTGTCTATGTTCATTTTTCAAGTTTTATAATTTCTTATTTTGCATATCACTTACTTAGTTTGTGTTCATGTCTAAGATTCTGAAGCGATTGTGAATTAAATAGTTTCCATGTACAAGATTTTCTGGTTGGTGGTTGATTTCAAAGAAAGCTGTTGACATGTTTATTTTTTAAACTTTTATGTAATTAAATATTTTATTGATTATGTATACTTGGGTATTTGCTATTGTTGCTAAATTATACAATGCTATCCTTCGTGTATAGATGATCATAGGAAAAAGGAAAATTATATATTTAGCTTATTTTTTAAGATATACATTTCTCATACTTTCTTAGTCCTGACCTTTGATCAAAATGCCTTCCAGTCCATTCCAGCATAAAAACACCCTATTCATTCCTGTAAGACCCCAGTCAAGTACTTCTGGTACAATAAAGAATACTGAAATTCTTTTAGCCGTAAGTAATAAAGTCTGAAGGAAAAACTGTTACTCTATTCAAAGGGATTCATACATCAAATATGTGGCTTTTTAACAACAGTCACTTGCAAAATTCTCTAGATTTGAATATCCTGCCTTGTAATCCAATTCTGATTGTAGCATGCAGACTTTAATGCAGACTACAGGGCACAGCCTGGCAGGGTTTTCCTGTACTGCAGATGCACCCACAGTCCTGGATGACTTGGCTACTCCCCTGGGATTCCTAGGACCCGTCTTGTGGTTCAAAATTTCTTGAACTCATGAAATTATATTTGCTGCTTTGCTCTCCAGGACAAAAGTCAGGGGCTATCAAATGAGTGATGAATAGGGCAAATGATGGTGCAAACTGCTTCTGACCCACATTTCCTCTGCACACTGCCCTCCCAGCAACTAGATGCTCACTGAGTTTCATCTCTCAGTAGTTTTCGTAGAACCTGGGAAAACTGGTGGATGCCTGAATTCCACTTGTCCCAGAGGTGAAGGCAAAGCCCAGCATGAGAAATTTAGGTCAACCCTGTCTCAAAATTAAAAATGAAAGTGGTTGTGGATGTAAATATTCATCCAAATAGTACAACTTTTAAATGAAGTAGCAGACAGTGATGACTCTCACAGATAAATAGAATTGTTTTATTTTCCCCATAATATCGATTACAACAGGAATTCAATCAAAATATTATGTTGTAAGTGAGTACTTGGATTATAATGTATGTCTTTCCAATTTTAAAATAGTTTTAATGGTAAACATGTCCTTGAATTCTCTTATTTATTACTATTCTTTAGGAATCTTATTGTGAAGAACTCTCATTTAATTAACCTCCATAAAATACATGAATTTTAAGGAAATTGACTTTCTAATTAAGTACCTTAAAATGTTTAGAATATCTGATGAGATGTATGCATTTGACATTTTTACACAAGCTTGCATCATTTAAACGTAGCTCAATTTAGATACATAATGGTAATGCAAGGTCAGTTAGTAAGCATTTCCTGCCATCAGAATACTGCTAAATATTGATGTACTTTTTCTTTTCAAAGACTGATGGTAAAGCCAAACATATTTTTGCAAAGTTTTAGTGTCTGGTAAACTGATATATTTAGCGCAATTTATTTTTTAAGAATTTTGTTGAGGTATTACTTATAGAGAAAAGTGCGCTCTTTATACATTCATTAAAGTTTTCCAGTGCTAATGGTTTGAAGGAGGTATTGGCCATATGGAAAATGAAACCACTGCGAAAACACTGGAGCCCATGCTCACACATAGCCTCAGTCCTTGCTCTGTCAAGTCCCAGAAAGGATGACTGTAGTGTCTTTGGACTCTGTATTTCACACATTAGTTCCACTATTTACAAGCTGTACACTGTTGGCTTCTTTCACTTACTGTTATGTTTGCTAGAATTGTCTATGTTACATGAAGAAAGTGGTCCTTTCTTCTTCACTTTATGGAGTAATCCATATGAGGTTAAGACATTCTGCTTATCCGCTGCTGATGAATTGTTGGGTGCTTTCTAGATTTTATTGTAACAAAGCAACTGTCGATATTATTGTTTATGAATTCTAGTTACTTGTGTACTGTTATGGTTTGAGTCTAGCGGTCCCCCCAAAGCCTCATGTAAGTCATGGGGCAGATGCGGCTCAAAGAGCAGCGAGTGGCTTGAGGGGCCAGACCAGGGGATCAGGGCATCAATTGAGGGGCGGGGCCAGAGAGGTGTGGACTATTAAACTGACAGCCCCGCTGCCCCCTAAGCTAGTGGACTCCCTCCGAGGTAAGGAGCCCCTCATCCTAGACGCAGCAATGCCCCAGCCTCGAATCCAGATCGTGTATCGCAGGGCAGCAGTTGTCTGTGACTGAGGTGTCCTCAGTCGCAGCGGACACGTTGAGAGAAGACAGAAGCACTGGCCCTCTCTCCTGAGCACACAAAGCTTTGAGGACTTGCTAAGTAATTCAGACTCTTTTAAACCACGAAAGCTCCAGTAACCGTAAGCTAAATAAACCTTTGCTTCCTTTATTTTGAGTGTAGGGTCTTTGTCCCAGCAATGAGAGAAGAGTAACTAAGACGTGTACACATTTCTATAGTGCACTAACTTAGAATAGGATTTGCAAGCCGAGAACTGTGTGTAGGTTCATATTTTTTATGACTATTATTCTGATTATTCCAGCTTTTAACTTATTTT
>NW_004524661.1:9037973-9040788 GCF_000260255.1 Octodon degus | reverse complement strand
GCTTCCCAGGCAAGTGCATGGGCCTGAGTTCAATTCAAAAAAAAAAAAAAAAAAAAAAAAAAAAAAAAGTTCATTTACATTACCAATGCCCTCACCACTTCTCAAATACTGCCATGATTAGAATATGACAGTGCTACTTCAATCCCATTTTTTGTTATTGTGCATTAAGTATGTATATTTTGAAATCCAAAAGAAATGTTATTAAGTGTGATAAATATTCATTTGGATATCTACTTATGTACAGTCTGTCTTTGTTTTCTCCTTATTTTTGTTTAAAGAACTGATTTTAGTATTTTTATCCCTTCTTTTCTTTTTAAATGGTCATACTGACTGAACCCAGGAAATTAGTATTGAGCTACATTCACAGCCTTTTCTTTTTAATGTGTTTTTCTTTTGAAACAGGGTTTACTAAGTCACTATTACTTGGGCTGGGCTCAAATTTGTGATCCACCTGCCTCAGACTTTGAGTGCTGAGTTTGAAAGTTACACTGCCACATCTATCTTAACTTTTTCTTAATGTGTGTAGTGGGGAAAATATGCTAGAGAATTAAAAATTTTATTCTTTATTAAACAACTGCTATATATATATATATATATATATATAGAGAGAGAGAGAGAGAGAGAGAGAAAATAATAGGTGCACATGGTAGAGATGTAAGTCCTTCACAGGACGTACTGTTGGACACAAACCTCAGATGTCACCAACCAGCTCAGTTAGTTTTTTTCAACAAGTTCAACCACTATTATTTTTGTGAAAGTTCCCATCAGCCTCTGCTCATAACAGAATATTGCAATATATTTTTTTTTTTATTATACGGAGGGTATTACCAATAGACATCTACCTGTCTACCTCACTCATCTATCTGTGTCTATGTACACATGGTAGAATAGTAGATAGAGTGACTTTTATAGTTACAGTGTTGAAGATTGAATCAATGCGCAGTACTGGACAATGTAACTATTGAATCTTAGGTTTGTTTTTTTCTGTGAGAGAAGATACATGTCAATTATTTACTCTGGACTCCAAATTATCATCCGCCTGTCTCAGTCTCCTGAGTATCTGGAATTGCAAATGTCCATCACCATACTTAAACCTATAAATTATTTTAATCATTGTAAATTTTAAATCAGTTTTATTCTAGCAAATTTATATATGATAGTATTATTAACTTGAAATCTATAGTTCAACTTATATAATTTTCAATTACATTAATATCATCACTGATAATCACTTATATAACCATAATAATCAATATATTAAAATTTTCATTATCTCTCAAATTAAAATTATGTATGTTAAGTTCAATTCACTCTACCCATCTTTGGACCCAAGCATCTATGAGATATTTTTTTCACTGAAGATTTCACATTATTTTTCTAGAGTTCATTAAAAATAGAATTAAGCTAATTTCTTAGACAGAATCTTAGACTGTTGTTAAGATCTATCTTCTTATTTTTTAATAAAGGCATTTAGTGCTGTGTATGTTCCTCTAATCTTTATTTTAGCTGTGTCCAATAAGTTTTGATGTATTTTATGCTTGTCTTAGCTCACCTCCAAATATTTTGTCATCTATAGTGATTTATTCCTTGACGCATTGGTTGCTGAGTACTTTTACTTATCTTTTACATATATATGAGTTTTACAAATTTACCTATTGTGAATATCTAATTTCTTTCCATTGTGTTCACAGAATATAGCTGTGAAGTTTTCATTCTTTTAAATATAATAAATTTTGTCTTATGGGCTATGTGGTCCTCCTGAGAATTTCCATATATGTTTGAGGAGAATGTATACCTTCTGAACAGAGACTTATATAGATGTTGGCTAAATCTAACTTGTGCATGATATTGCTCAAGGTTTCTACTTCTTTGTTGATCTTCTATTCACTATTGAAAATAAATATTGAAATCTAGAACTATTATTGATGAATTATGTACATTTACCTTAAATTGTGTTGTTTTTCTATTATGGATCTTATAGGTCTTCTGTTAGGTTTGTGTGGGTTTATAATTATCTTTTTTTTTTTTTTTTGAGATAAGGTCTCACTATAATTGAGGCTAGCTTGGAAATCACTGTGTAGCACAGGATGACCTTGAACTCACAGCAATCCTCTTTCATCAGCCTCCCAATTGCTGGAATTATAGGTGTACAACACCACACCAAATATAATTATCTTATGATAGAATAATTATTTCACCCTTATAAAATAAGTCCCACTACTCTAGTAGCTTTTTATTTTATTTGTTTTTGTATTTAGGGAAGGGCCTACAGGGTGTTCAGGGTCTCACTACTAGATCAGACTTACAGTGATTCATCCGCTCACAGTATCCCAAGAGCTGGGATCACAGGCAGGTACCACAACACCCAGTCTCAATTGCCATCTCAGTGCACCCTTGGGGCAGGGCCAGCACGGTAGGCCCAAGGATTGAACTCCTAGCCCTTGCTTCTACTTTAAGGCACTTTAGTCCACAGAGCTATTTGGCTGGCCCTTCTAGTAACATTTTAAAAGCTACCTTTATGTTATTTTTGCCAGTCTAGTATTTATTAACTTTTCTGATTACATGTTTGCAGTACATAATGATTACATTCATTCAGGAAATTGGTACAGGAAACATTTTAATTCTTTTCTTTCCTCTTTCCTCCACTACCGTTTTATCTTTCCAGCACCAGATTTATTTATTTATTTATATGATCTTATAACACTGATTATCATCTATTCAAATAGAAATCAATCTAGGCTAAAGAACATACAAGACAGGTAAGACAGCTATAGTGAGTTAGGTAGACTTTTAGATACACTATCCGCACTGGGTT
>NW_004524661.1:9008685-9037873 GCF_000260255.1 Octodon degus | reverse complement strand
TTTTTTTTTTCGGAACTGGGGATTGAACTCAGGCCCTTGCGCTTGCCAGAGAAGCGCTTATACCACTGAGCCATCTCCCCGGCCCAATCATCCTATTTTTAAAGTAGCTAAGCTCATGTTTTCTCTCCTTTTCTTTCCCCTTTGTATATTGATTCCAAAGTTATGTGCCCTTTACAGAGCATAAAGTTAAATTATGTCTATTCTCTCTCCTGAGAATATTTGACTTCTTATTGGTTTGGTCCATCTATATTTGGTATTGTTATTGATATGATTAGATTTTTGATTTTCCCTTTTTGCTTTCTATAAGTCAGTTTTTTATTTTATTCTTTTTTTAATTACAGACAGAACAACGATGTTACAGGTGGGAGCTAGGAAGTAAAAGATAACCCCTAATCACCAGCCTTTTAACTGAAGGGTTGAAACTCATGTTTGGAAGATAGGGAGCTGGAGATGGGAAATGCTGGTGGCCTGCTGTTCCCTGGGAGATGCAGTTATCCTTCTGTAGGAGCTGATGGGTGAGGGAGCCCTGGTTTGTGGGTTAAATCTACCCAGAATGGGTCTCCCAGTCAGCTGAACAGAGTGGCAGTTTAGAGATCAGGTTGGATCTAAAATATCACTGTTTTAACCAAGTTTAGCATGTTCTTTTTCTGTTTTTACCATGTTTAAATAGATTTTCATTAATAAATATTTAGTATTGGCCCGATGCCAATTCCAGAAATACTAAAACGTGATGCTTTGTTTAATTTCTTATATTTTTTGTCATCTTCTTGTGTTTCACTGGGAACTGAATCTACGGAGCCCTTCACACTGCTGTCTCTAAAATAGAACCACTTTCCTTTACTTATGAAGCCATTTTTGAACTCCATTTTATGTTAGCAATTATTTCCGTTCATCTTCTAAGCACATACAGAAGAGTTTGACTTCTGGCTTCCATTTTATACAGTTTCTCTAGCACCTTGAGCCTTGTTCTCTGGCACACAGTGGCCAGAGATTTTTAAAATGTGCATCTAACTTTTTGTATAGTTCTCAGCAGATTTTGATTTTTCTAAACAGCTTCATTAGAGACAAGAATAAAATCTGTTGAGTTTACTGTTTTAATGTACAATATTTGCTTTGAATTTTTTAATGTACCTGAAGTCTAAGGAAATAATCAAAATAGTAAAAGATATGAGTATCAAAGAATTGGCCACTGGGGCCAGTGAGATAGCTTAGCAGACTAAAGCACCTGCTTAGGCAAACTTAGGCAAAAATAGGGACTGTGGTTTCATTCCCAGCAACACATACTGTGCCAGCCCCACATTCAGAGTGGGCTGAGCCTGCAACAGAGTCTGGGCATAGTGGTGCATGCCTGGAATCGTAGCGCTGGGGAGGCTGAAAGCAGGAGGATCACCACAAGACCAAGCTCTGCATAGTGTGACCCTGAAACAGCAAAATACATTTTTTAAAATGGCAACAGAGAAACATAATGTGTTTTTTATGATTTAATATTAGTTTGTTTCCACATTTTCTAAACAGTACATAAAGCTTAAGGAAATAGTAAGATATAACTTTTTGTTTTAAAAATAACACTTTTTTCTTCCTCCCAATATCAAAACTTTATCATTTTTGATGGTCCCTAAGCACGTATAGTTGGCAGAGTGAACACTTGGATGTATGAAGACATAATGACTCTGCCTTTGGATTTGGATAAATACCTGTCTAAATCACCCTTCAGCTTCCAGATCCTTTTAATATAAGCCTAAACGTGAAAATAATAATAATAACCATATATAAATAGTAAATATTCCTGAAAAGGAAATATTAAGGCGATTAAATAAAACTAAACACTTAAGATATGAAAACCATACCATCATAATTTTGCATTGAAATGTCAGCCAATGACATATAGTGATTTTTTTAAATTATTAACTTACTAATTATACAAATTGATGGTTATTGCAGTGTTTTGAAATGTAAGCAAAGATACATTAAAGAGATTATTTATATAGCTGATATTTTATGCAGTCATGTGCCCAACATTTTTTGCCCTTTTTAGAGTTTAGCATGCAGTAATACTATTTAGAAAGAAAGAGAATAGCAGAAAGAACATAATCAAAATCAAAGGATGCAATCAAGAGGAATTTAAGTTAAAGCAGCTTGGCTTTTTATAATAGGAGGTCAGCTGCCATGTAAGATTCTGCATTGTAATTAAGGATAACACAGTAACACTGGCTCTTAATTCTACCTTTCTCTGATCATGTCTAACTTAACTTGCAATTAAAAAGATCACACAATAAAAGAGGTAATGTTTCTATTGACTTGCTAATCAATTGTTTATTTGCTTTACAAGTCCATTCTTTTTTTTTCCAAAATACTGACCTAATTTTCACAGGCTTGATTAAACTGAGAACAAAATTAAAGGGTTTGTGTATTTCTTCAGTTCTCTACATAACATTGGTTTACAGCTGAACAAAAACATACAAAAAGCCAGTTTGTTTTGGGATGAGATTTCCTTGTCAGCTTTCTGTTTTTTGTCAAAACAAAGTCTGCTGAAATGATCAAGGTTGTCCAGTATTCTTACTGTAAAATGTAGGCATGCAAAAGGCTTAAGAAATGCAAGGGAAATAATTGGGCTTAATAGTTACGCATTGCTTATTACTTTCACCATGTTTACATGCTTTGAATGCCTTGTCTTCTTTTATTCTTCTAGCTACCCTACGAAGCACCCATCATTGCTATCTCTGTTTTACAGACTTGATGAAAATTGGCATAAAGAGGTTAGAAAAGTTGCCTAAAGTAATGCAGTTTCTAAATAGGTAAATACAAACTCTTATCCATGTAATTTGACTTCAGAGCTAGTGTGCATAAACAGCTCACAATTCTCCCTTCATTTCTTTCTTGCCTATTTAAAAATGATTTTGCTTATCTACTCTATTGCTGAGGAAGGAATGAAATACATGTGTCCTCTCAAGTGTGTGATTTATGCATAGTGTCACATTCTAAAAAGTTTACCATTTCTCTTGCTCATTCTAAGTGCTTATTCAAATCAGAAATTATGCTTAAATCTATATAAAACAATTTGACAAATTGGAAATCCAATCGATATTTTCAAATGGTTCTATACATTAATAAAATGAATTAGATAACCTATTGTTCTATAAAATCTACTTGAGATAACAGACTGATATCCATCACAACCCATCTTCAGAATTGTTCTATTTATTTTGTTGCCTGTAGAAGAATGAATCAAATCTACCTTGGGAGAAGCAATAGTTTTTTTATCAAGTTACAGAATCTACAGTATAAGAGCTGAGCCTTGTCCCTAAAATATACAAAGTTCAAAATGATAGTAAGAAAAATACATGTAGATTCATGTGAAAATACTGCACTTCATAGGTTGCTGTGTAAATTGCTGCTTTTATACTGACTTGTGTCCCACTTAATTGTAGATGTCCGAAGTTGGCTCATGAACTGTAATCTATTCAAATCGTGTTTACAATGCTTAGCTGCACACAGCTTCTCATCACAGTCTTGGAGAGCAGCCACAGTGTCCCTCCGCTGCATTTGCCTCCTATGAGGCCTTGTGCAGGGCCGATGCTGGGAGGCAGCAGTGAATTTCTTTGATTTGCCCTGCCGGCTTCTTCAGCTTTTGCTTCTTGGGATCTTCTATGTAGTCTACTAACAGCAAATATTTTGATGACTTTAGACTCAATAAAATTTAGCTATCTGGTGACCATTTCTTGATCACCTTTTTTCTCCTGAGAACAAAATTATGAGTTAGTAATGTCTGATTAATTAAATGTTCCCATTACCACAGCCAATAAGCTGAAATACCATGGAGTAGCCTGCTCCTTCTTATGCAGGTATTATACCCCAAATATTTTTTTAGGTATATCACATAGAGTAGATGTAATACCCGTGACCATGCACTTCTATCTGCTACAAGTGGTAAGCCCTACGAAGGGTTAACTCCCTTCCCCAAGCCCACACAGTTACCACAGAAAATGCCAGAAGATTCATGCCATTTAATTTTAAAAGAAGCATTCTTTCCATGATGCCAGGAATCTTGAAATTCGAGGAAATGATTTGATGGCAGGTCTGAGTTATTTCTTATACCCTGAGACAAGGAGGCAAAGAAGGAGAACAGGAGTTGCAGGACAAGGGCTAGCACATCTGTGGAGGATTTCCTCGTCAACTAGAGAATAGCAGAAGTAATTGTCCCTAGACTCCATATTAATAAAAATCCTCTGCATCTAGCAGGCCCACAGCCCTTACTTCTGCTTAAAGGCTCAGAGGCCACCATCATTTCAGGTCACGCTCCCAGCAAATGCCATCCACACAAAGAGCAGCTTATATAAAAGGAAAATCATCGCATTAAGTATATCTGGAATCTCAGATACACACATGTTACCACATGTTCAAAGCTTAGCAAGCATTAAAGAAAATCACTGATTCAAAAGATAAGCAAACAATTAATGAAAAAGTAATATCCCATTTCACAATGTCCCCAAATCCAGGTATTTTTACTTTGTTAATATAGTCACAGTGAGTGAGTGTGCACTGTAAAAGGAAACGGGAATATTTTGAAAATGAAAAAAATATCAAGAAGGAAAACCTTATTTAGATATCTGTATGGATAACAAAATGTTTTAAAACAAAAATGGAAAGTAAAACTAAAATAAGATAAAGACAAATAAAAGAATCTAAAGGGAAGAGATGAAAAATAGAAGAAAAAATCATCCTTTTGTTTTCTAAAATGAAAAATGGATAATAAAGGAAAAATAACCAAAGATAATAGGAGAAAATCCCAGCCAGCCACAGTTGCTGGGATTGCCAACTCAGACAGCACATGCCAGAGAGAATGACAGGACACATGAGTGCAGGTCATTAAACCAACTTAGGTGAGAAAATCTTAAGATTTTAAAAATTAAAACATGATAAACTGCAGAGAATCAGGGCTTTTACTTGAACGATGAAGATCATCATCAGAGGACAATGAAATGATAATACCAAACGCTCTACTACAGCGTAGAAGCATTCAGAAGAAAAGTCGAGCCCAGACTCTTCTCAGAAATAAAAGACAAAATGAACAGTTCTGACCACCCACAGACATTCTCTGAAATACTTCAAGAGAATACTGATTAGCAAAATGACTTTAGGAATACAAAAGGCATATGCACAGTAAAAGCAATAGCAACCTAGAAAAACTGATTTTATGAGTAAACATAAAAGCCTTTTCTTTCATGAAAAGAACCTCAAGAAAAGAAAACGGCTGAGAGGGAAAATTACAAAGTGTTTATAGTAGTCCTCATCACTTTACCACTAAAGCTATGCTTTAGAAGCATAGCTAATTCTATGGATTGTTTACAGCCTCATATAGCTATAGAAAATGTGGAATCACATGCAGGAGGGTGATAGGTTTTTCAGCAACACAACAAGGAGATGGGAAAGATAAAAGAAGATTTTATGAATTCCAAAACCATGGAGAGGATTGAGGGCATATGGGGCCGGTAGATCCTGTGGCTTGAGACAAAGGAAGCTCAGGCTTTTAGGGGCTTTTGTCAGGGGTGCAGTTTGAAGGGATGTGGAGAAATATCTGAGGAGCTGATTGGGGTCTATTCAGTGGTGGTGGAAAAGGAGAAAGGATATTGTACCCTGGGCTGGGTTGGAGAAGAAGCAGGAGGTGGTCTCTGGGAATATAAGCTGTTAAGCACCTTCAGCCACATCAGATGACCATCATAATAATTTAGCAATTCATACTACGGCCAGAATCTATCAGAGGGCAGTTACCACAACTTTAGAATAATCATCTCTAGAGCTGAAAATGATACTAGAAATCAACCAGGGTATGTACTTTCTCCTTTCTTTGCAAATCAACAAACATATTATTAACTATAACTAGATAAACTGTTGCTCCATTATAAATTATCACTGTCTATCCCAACCACAACAACAAAATAACTGAGACAATTGGTAACTCCATAGTATGGGTTAGAGTATAACAAGAAAGAGAAATAAGAAATGGAGAAAGAGCAATAGAAAGAGGATGAAGTGAAAGAGGAAGGGAAAGGTGGAAGAAGAGCAAGTTTAAGCCTGTGCAAACACATTGCGAAGAACATTTATGTAACATTACCAAGTGATAAGGGACATTTCATGGGAATATGTGTATCAATTCTGGCTAAATCATATGAAACTAAACCCTACCCTTAAGTACAGTGTATGTGTAGGTACTTAAATACCTAAAAATAACTTTTTTGTTTTTAAATAAAAGGCAATCTCTTTACAGTGATTCCCTTTGAAAAAGAAATTGCATCTAGAGTGGGAAGTTGTCTGGTGTGTGGTTTTTACATAGTTTCTTTTTCAATAATGTTTGAATGTTTACCATGAGAATACATTCACATGTTTTGTTTAATGAAGTAAATACATTTATTATTTATTAGATCAAATGCCTCAGCGCCAGCTGGAGACCCTCTCCTTCTCCTTGGGGGCACTTATCTGAACTGCAGCACTAGAAATTACTTGAGCAAATCCCTGTTTAATATCTGTAGTCCCTCTAGTCTTTCCTTAGTGGCAGCTGAAAAAACTCCAGGCACCGTATCTGTGTTCAAGGCAAAGAAAAAGGGACAAAATACAGTGCTGGCTGTGGTTTTGTCTTGTCATCAAGGAATCAAAAATTATCACAAAAATGTCAGGAAATTCATGCTTATATCCTATTGTGTATAGCTGTGTCATGGGGCAATCCTCATGAGAGAGAGGGAAGGAAAGTGAATATATAGTTATTTAACCTTTTCAACTTCTGTGGAACAAAATCAATTTCCCAAGGGTTGTTTGGTCTGCTTCTATAACATTAGGTTTTACAATCTTTGGATTATTATGTAAAACTTACATGAGTTTTGACTATACTTAGCTCATATACATCAGAGACTATAATTTCTAATTCACATCTTCTAATTAAATGCTAATAATTTGCATCACTGTGGCTAAATAACATTTAGCAAAGCTTTCCTTAAGGATATGGTTGGTCTATTCTGAATGCAAGTTTTATATTTTAAATAATCATTTAACCAAGCACCATGTACTGTTTTACCTTCTTTCTTTTGCTTTCAAATGTTTTTAAATTGCTTTTTACAAATTGGTCTTGGCAGTGATACCCTCGATCCTTCATGAGGAACATTATAGAAAACCACCCCGTTAAACTAATTACTTCGTGAGATTTTTTTAAAAATCTATTTATTTATTTATTACAATTTACATCTTTCCCATGTTACAGAATAAGGAATTCTACCACTTTTAGAGTTATTGATTCAATTTTTTTCAAATTTAAGGATAATCACTTAGGAGCTTGCCATGAGTTCATATAGTCATTCACAATATAATTACTGTCTTCTATTTTTATTGTTATTTGGGTATGCTACCACTGACTTAGCTTCTTTTCTTTTGCTAAGCATAGACTAGTTTATGGTATTATTTCCTATTATAAACAAAGCTTCAGTGACCATCCTTGTTGCTAAATCTTTTTATTTCCTCATTGACTATTCCCAGAAACCTAGAAGAATAGGATTAAGAGTCTTTCAATTTGCAAAGAAGTCATACTTTAAGCTAAGCGAGTGACATGAACCATTGAAGTGGGGCTAGGGAATATTTTCTTTGAAAGAAATACAGTAATGAAAGGAACAGTGGTGAGCTTGCTATATGATTTGGCACACAGAGCCTGTTGATTTGGTGGGAGTGATGGTCATATTGGGGAGCTGAAGTTTAAAAACATACACAAAATACACTGAGAAGGAAGAAAGAGGGCTGAGAGGTAATCAAGAAAATCTTCCCTGCTAGTTTGAATGAGTTGGGCTGTATTTAAGGTTTTTTAATACCTCTATAGCCAAGAATGAGGTGGAAGAAAATGTTAAAAGTGGTGTGGAGCCCCTCCCCACCCAGGGGGCATGCTGAGGTGGAGATTGAGACCGGGTGTGTTTGGTGCACGCCTGTAATCCCAGCGCTTGGGAGTCTGAAACCAGGAGGATCACTGTGAGTCTGATTTATATAACAAGACTCTATAGACCCTGTAATAAATGCGCGCGCGCACACACACACACACACACACACACACACACAGGGGTGTGGAGGAAGCTGAACTGCTGCACTCAGCATGCAGGGCAATTAAATGGAAGGGACTGCGCAAGAAGAGTTTGCTAGAGGAAACAAATAATCGAAGCGTGAAATTGATAACCATTGAGATTGTTGAGAATCGAGCATTAATACCCGAGCTTTTGTGCCTTCTCTTTTATTCCAGGTGGGATTTATAAAGTTTGTGCACATGCAAAGAGTGATTGTATGCTTGCAATTTAGGAGACATATTTTCTATGACTCCACCTCCACTATTCCTAGTGCTTAGAGATCCACGTGGTGTCCTCCAAGCCCAAAAGATCCTGTCTTCTCCGACCTATGCACACACGAATGTGTGTAGGCTCAGGTTCACAGTTCTATATGGTAAATGTATATGAGTCCTATCCAAGGGTCTTAAAAGCTTTTTTGAAGAGATCAAACTTAGGTGAGTGTTGGAATCTGCCTTTTGTCCTTCAATAGTACTTCATGTATTCATATCATTGAGAATATTTCTTTCAACTTATAGAGATATTAACATGATATGGGAATCCCAGAATTTATTCAATCATTTGAACTTATGAGGGTGGGCTATTTTCATTTTTCCCCCATGACTCACCTGTGGCAGACGTAATTCGTGGGACAGTCTAGACTCTTCAGTCCCCAGTTGCCTTCCCGACCTTGGAATTGGCTACTTGCTGTAGGGAAAATAAATGGGTACCATCACCTCAGTCCTTCTTTACCAGTGTTTTAAGCATCTCCTCGGGGCCTCAGAGGAGCTTTCCGCTGCTTCTACTAATTGTTTGCAATAAGTCCTGCTGTCCATGCTTGATTTCTCCAGCCGAGAAGAATTGGAAATACTAATTTAGATGAGAGGTTGAATTGGTTGCACACTATGCAGGCAGGACCTGGGAGAGAGAAAGAAAAGGACTAAGAAACTGGAAAGTGTTTCCTTTCTTCAGCCTCTTTCAGTGCACATCCAGAAAGCTGTAGCTTTTTGGGAGCTTCAGTTTAAAAGTCTTGGAATTAAGGAAGCAGTTGTGTTTCTGGTGAGGATGTAAGTAGCCTGGCATCACCACACTTTCCATGCTCTTCTTTTTTAAATTGTTTTTTAAATTATCTATTTGTTTATTTGGCACAGGCCCTCACTATGCAGCTCTGACTTGTAGCAATCCTCCTGTCTCAGCCTCCCCTGTGCCAAGGACTACCGACACGCATCTCCACACCCAGTTTCACTGGCCAGCACAGTGCAGGCCAGGCACGGTATGCAGTTCCAGTGATCTAACCCAGCTCCTGGCACTTCCCAGGCAGGTGCTTAGGCTGCTGAGCTGCCTCCTCAGCTTCCCACAATCCTCCTGATCTGCCCTGGCTTGCTCATTTCCTTTTCTTCCCCTTCATTCATGCTCCTCTGGATTTCAACACCTTGTAAATTTTCCAAGGAAGCCTTTGCCTCAGATTGGGCTTGGGAGATAGCTTGGCAGCCTAAGTGCCTTGCCTGGCAAGAACAAGGTCTCAAGTTCAATCCCTGGTACCCAGCCACCCCTGAAACCAGGCATGGTGGCGCATGGCTGTTATCCCAGCGCTGGGGAGGTTGAGACAGGAGGGTCAATACAAGTCTGAACTTTGTAGCAAGACCCAGTATCAAAAAATAATTAAAAGAATTTTTTAAAAAGATTGTGCTTCTCTCAGCAAGCCAAGACAATGCCCTTGTATATTACAGCGACTACTTTAATTTTATGATAAGAATTATAGGTGCTTGTCTGTAAAATTTGTTTGCTAGGTTGTATTTTTAAAAGTTTGTATTTTTTTATCAGTACATATGTAGCCCTTTTCTACATTCCTGCTATGGTTTTGTTATACCTTGTGTAAACTTTTTGCTACACAGAAAGTTGTGAAAAATAAACCATGCCAGTTAATTTTATCTGGAGATTGGTAAATTAAAATATTTTAATAGGTGATGTGTATCTTTAACCTCTGTGAAATATTTATTCATGTACTTTATATTCTTTCTTACAATTTATAAAATATTTGTGTATTAGCCACGAGCTTTTGTTATTTAGTATTTTCTCATATTCTATATGAACTTTTCTTAAAGCCTAATTTTTATCAGTTAGTAGTTTTATAAACTTTGTATTACCAAATTTTACTTTATTTCTATTATAACTCCTAGAATTTTAGTCTTACACAATATTGTCCTGGACTGAACAAAACTCCACAGCCCCTGATTGTAACTGATTTTCTAGCAGTTTCATATTTCATTTTATTTAAATTTCTCATTAATCCATTCTTAATATTTAATATTATAAAATTTGAGAACCAAGACCTGTTCTTTCCTTATTTATTTTCTATAAAGACAGCTATCATTGTATTACTTTAAATTTCTTTTTGGAAGGGATAGCCCGACAGCTCAGTGAACTAAAACTCCCTGGTGTGCGGTGCTGGCCCTGCCCGTGGGATTCACTGAGATGCGTATTGAGACTGGGCATGGTGGCGCACACCTGTAATCCTAGCACTTAGGAGGCTGGAAACAGGAGAATCACTATGAGTCTGATCTGTGTAGTGAGACCTTATAAACCCTGTAGACCCTGTCCTAAATACAAAAAATAAATTAATTAATTAGTTAATTAATTAAATATTTTGGTGGTACTGGGGATTGAATTCAGGAAAATTGTAGGAGCTAGATCTCCAGTTGCTTGTTAATTTTTTGATTGGGAGGCAGGTTTTTACTAAGTCGTTAAGTGGCTCAAACTGAACCCGTACTTGCAATCCTCCTGCTTCAGTTTCCGAGAGTGTTGGGATAACAAAAATGTGCTACCACACGGAGCTTGTTATGCTGTTTAATTAAGGACTTTCATACTGAATAATGACCTATTGAATGTCAAATCAACCTCCTTGTTACACGGCTAGTTATACTGATGGACCATCTACACAGTGTTCGTAGCCTTTATGCATTTTTCTACATTAGTTCTGTGTTACCATCATTCCAGAGGCTCCATGGTATAATGCATTTTTGAAAATGAATTGGCCCTTTAGTATTCCTTTCCATATTTTATTTGTATATTGTCTGGTCCATCTGAACATTAAAATTTAAGAGGAAAGGTCGTATGTTATACACAGAACTGTATATGCACATAAGATGTCAAAGTGTCTAATCGAGTTAGTGAATACACTTAATGAAATCTCTAGGAAATTACCAAAGGAAAGTATTTTACTAAGAATTCAGTGAGCTATTTCTAATCCCAAATTTTATAATTTTGCTACTGTAAAGGGGATTATTCCTTTTGATTTATAGTGTTTATAAGAGAAGAATGAACTGTCTTGATACTATTATATTTTATTTTATTGTAGAAAATTTTATTAAGTCTGATATTTTTGTTAGAGTTCTTGTCTCATCAAAAAGTAAGGATTAATATGTTTTCTACTTATTAAGTTTTGGAAAGATACATTATCAAAATTTAGACACAATATTAAACAAAAATTATATTAGCAGGCATCACTCTCTACTATCTGAATTAAATTAAGTTGGCTTAATATCTCAGCAAATATTAGGGTATATTTGCTTAAAATTTAGAAGTACTGACTTGTTTTTCTAGTGCTATAAAGATTGAACAGAGGGCCTTATGCATGCTAGATAAATACTCCATCACTAAATGCATCCCTGGATTGATCTTTTCTTTTCCTTTAAATATTAAACATTTACTTCAATTTCATCATTAATGAGAGTTTTCGCAAAGAATGGGCAGAAAATTTTTCTGAAACATTTTGATCCCTTTGTTTTAAAATTTTGGTACATGATATACAGGATATTATTATGAAAGAAACTGGTATATTTCTATATAAATTCTACAGCTATTAATATTTTATTTTAGGGGCCAGGGAGATGGCTCAGTGGAATAAGTGCTTCCCTGGCAAGTGCAAGGGCCTGAGTTTGATCCCTGGTTCTGGAAAAAAAAATATTTTATTTGCTTTGTGCTTTACATGCATAAAGGAAAAATTGTGGTAAAAACTAAGTGAGAAAAACCATGATTCTTATTTTATACATCTCTTCAGGGTAAGAAGTAGTAACCTATCATTATATTTTTGTAACTACAAAGTTGATATTTTCTTAATATTTATGTTTTCATATTCCAGTTTCTTCATGGGGCTTCTATATGTTCTTTTGAAACTATATTGATATAAAATTAATAGTGCTTAAAATTGACTGATATAAAGTACATAGTTCAATCATTCTTACATCCTAGATGTATAAAATTGTATGGCATATGGGCTAGTCAGAAAGCTCAGGAGACTAAAGTGCCTGTTTAGGCAGAGAACAGCGGCAGGGGTTTGATCCCTGGCATGCAGTGCTAGCCCCAACCCCTGCTGAGAGGATGCCTGAGCCTGGACAAGGTGGTACACACCTGTAATCCCATCATTTGGAGGCTGAAAACAGGAGGATCGCTATGAGTCCAATCTAGTAGTGAGACCCTGTAGACCCTGTACTAAATACATTTTAAAAAACTTGTACAGCATAAACATTTTTATTGAGAAAGGCATAGCAATGAGACAATTTCAAAACAGGTTAGTAAGACAGTTAGCATAATTGATACATTCTATTTGTTGTCTTTGTGGTAATTATTCAGAGTCCAAGATGAAGACATGGTATGTTGTCTAAACTCTATTAGTATAAATCTTTCTTCTCATTGAACTAAGAGAAAGTATCTGTATATCTATCCTATTTTGTATATACAGATATATATTTTTCACCACACATACACCATCACACAGACCCACAGACATACTTAGAGAAATTTTGCACACACATATCCCATGAGAAAATAAGGAAGAAAGACGCACCTAAAAATTCTTTGCAGTTTTTGTTTTATAGGTCTTGCTTTAACTTGGTGTTATCCATACAGCAGAAAAGTATAAAAATGAGGTATAACAAGTAAAGCCCTGTTAATATGCTGAGCTGTAAAGGTCTCCAGTCAACAACTTTTAACATTGCCAGTTCTGCAGATAACCCCCTATTATTATGGACTATTGGACTATATTAGATCATTTTGCTGAATTCACACACTTACAATATTTGAATGGTAATGGAACACCCATCTCTGACAAAACTAAACAAAAAAGGGTAAATAAATGTGGTGGAAAAAAAAAAAAAAGATTTCCTAAAATGTAACAGAGGGGCATTACTTTCATTGTCCCAGCATGGCATGGCTGGCACAAAATCTGAGACCCACTCCTTCTTCCCTGGTAGAACTCAGGACCTGGAGATTCATGGGAACAGCAGCGACACAGTAGGACCCTAGTGAAGGTGCACATGATGGACACGCAGAAGCAGTGGCATTGAAATGACCCATATGACATTAGCAATGTGAGTCAACACGTGATCTCTTTCACTTTTTTTTTGAATTCTACTTACCTTCTTCCTCTCTTTCATCAACATTTTCCCTAAACTTTATACTTTCATGAGGGTAAACACTGCTTTTTCTGGTTCACTTCAAAGCACCAGGGCTTCTTTTCTAATCCTTCTGCCATGTATCATGCATTTACCCAAAACATGTGTGGTTGTCCTGTGTACTCCAACTTTGATCCTACTATATTTAACCTCATTCATTTCTCTGTCCATTCCCCAATTCTCCGGATCCTCCCACACCTAAGAAAGAGAAAATCACTCTGTTAAGTATAAAAGCAATGAATACAAGTTCCTGGCATGAGTAGGATTATATTTCTGCATACTATCTTCCTAGGATTATAAGTATCAGGCTCTTACTTACTGCAGTTTGTCAGTATCCAAAATGTGCTTGAAGCTTTTGCTATTGCCAACTAAACTCCTTTAACCAGGTAACTAAATTCTATAAGCAATTTTCCTCCTGTATGAGAGCACTGTGATTTTAAGTGGTCATAGCAATCACCATAGTCTAGTACCAAAGGAATGGGCCCTAAATCAATTTGATAAGAACTCATCAGACTTAATATATTGGGAGGATAGTTTATTGGAGTAGACATAAGTACCAAGAACCATCTGCATTTAGAAGACATCTAGAGAAAAAGGAAAAGCTCATAAAGAATTCACAACACACATGATAAGGCTACCTAGCATAAGAAATCTGTAAGTATCGACACATAAAACAAAATAAAGTAGAAAATAAAAAATGACATGACAAAGAAACAAAATGCAATCCCAAATGCACAGCCTACTAAGAACAAGTCCAGAGCATGAATTGTAGAGAAAATTCATGGCCAACAATTGGAGCTCTCTGAAATCATAGCAGTAGAAGTGAAAAACAAATGGGAGAGGCCCTCAATATAATATGCACATTTGAGATTAAAAGGAATTAAATGGTAAATTAAAACATGAAAAAATGGTCAGCATTTTTTGTCATTTAAAAATGTTCAAATTAAGAAATGGTACTTAGATTCCATCTCATCCCAGAAAGAGTGGCTATCCTGAAGAATTCAAACAATAACAAATTCTGGTGGTGATAAGCAACGCTTCTCCATTGTTGATGGGAGTGTAGACTGGTATGACCACTGTGGAAATCATTGTGAAGAAATCTAAAAAAAAAAAAAAGAAGAGGATTAGATGTCCAATTCAACCCAAACACTCCCCTCCTGGGAATCTCTCCTAAAGGATTAGAAACATCATACCATAGTGATATATGTATAGCCATGTTTATAATAGCACACTTTACAATACCAAAATTTTGAAGCAATCCAAATGCACATCAGTGAGGGATGGATAAAAAGTTACATATGTGAGTACCACTCAGCCATGAAGAAGGATAACCTAAAGGTCTTTCTGTGTAAATTGATGGAACTCAAGACTATACTCATAAGTAAAATATACCAAACCCTACGCGGGAACAATGTATTGCTTCACTAGTGTGAGAAGCCAATGAGTAAAAAAGGCCCAAAATGTACAATAGATGTTGTGAATTGGGAAGAAACTGTTCAAAAGGATAAAGTGTAATAGAGAAAAGAGAAAAGGAAGAAAGGGGAAAAGAACTGAAAAAAAAAACGTATATATACATATATTAACTACCAAAGTAGTCAAGTACATACACAGCTCACTTCTCTGGCTCACCAAAAACTTTGTGGTAATACTGTTTGAACAAGATAATGTGCCTATATCTTACGCTATTAATAACTACTACAAAGACAATACGCAATATATAATTATTGTAACTCTCCTACTAACCTTTTTTTGAAGATTTTTTTTTAAGAAAATGTTATTTTGATTTCTTTCTCTCTAAATAAAAAGGTATGTACTAGCAGGTGCATTTGTAGCAGGGAAAATTTTCAATCCACTATGTAAGATCAGCATTACTGTACATAAAAATTAATGAGATCATTTAAGGAAAGAAAGTGATGGACCATTTTCTCCTGAACAAAAGTTTTTTAAAAATCTTTAACTATTACCAAAGGCCATCAACACCATATAAAATCATAAGGCACAGTGGCCATTTAGAGTGTATGTGGACGAACTAATTCTCTTTAATACTAAGAGCCAATCTAGGGTCGGCAGTATAGCTCAGCAGACTAAGTACTTACTTAGGTAAATACAGGGGCCAGGATTCAGTCCATCACATGCTCATCTTGTGATGGAGTCTGGGTGTGGTGGTACATGCCTGTAATCCCAGCATTAGGGAGGCAAGAATCAGGAGGATCACTACCAGTCTGAGCTGCATAGTGAGAAACTGAAAAAACAAAAACAAAAAATGTTAAAGAGTCAATCGTTGCCTTTTTCCTGTACTGTTTATATTCACTTCTTTTTAAAAAGCACAATGGGAAAGGAACAATGTAAACATATTTGAGAAGTACCTGTTCCAGATGATCAAGGCTGCTGTCTGTAGCTGCATACCACATGGGTAACACTCACCATTAAAACAATGTGATAAAAATTCCACTTTACATCAGTGATCACATGCTTATTACTGGCTCTCATCTAATCATGAGAACAAGAACACAGTGGGGTTCATGCTGTGAAATGCCTGACCAGTACTCTAAAAGTGTTAAGCTGATTGAAAACAAAGCAACTATGAAAAAATGACACAACCAGAAGGAGCTCACTGTAACAAGTAAATGCATTGGGTGCCTGGGAAAGGATCTTGTTATGGTTTGTGTCCAGTTGTTCCCCCAAAGCCTCACACAGTCATGGGGCAGCTTCTGGAATTTGTGGGTGATTCATGAGCCAATGCTGGGATTATGAGTGTCAGTGCCCTGGGCCAGATAGTCTGCATTGCAATGTAAGGAGGGGAGAGAGGCTAGCTGGCTGCATGAGCTGATGCTTCTCTTGTTGCTCTCTGCTCCTTTCCTCCACAATGAGTGGTTTCTCTCTACCATATGCCACTCTGCCTTGGAGCCAGCTGAAACCTCCACTGACTGAGCTAATTAAACCTCTCATGACTTCATTTTGTGTGTTGGGTATTTTGTTCCAGTAACAACAGAAGAGTTACCAAGACAGAATTTGGTACCAGAGAAGTGGGGCTGTTACTGAGGCTACTTGACCATGTGGATTAAAAATTTTGAGTATGGTTTATGGGAAGAGATAGGAAAGGTTTGGGGATGTTGCCTACAAGATAAATGCTGGAATAGCTTCTGCTGTTCTCTATGAGAGATTCTGATCAGAGTTCAGAATCCCAGAAAGCTCGTAGAAATCCTGTCTGTAAAGACCAGGTGCGGAGGTTTCTGCTGGGGAGAAGGACTGCATAGGTATATGGACTCCAGACGATGTATGTTTTGGCTTGGCAGAAAGTCTATCTGCATTTTGCTCATGTCCAGAGACTTTGCCTGAAACTGAAATTAAGCACAGCAGACTGATTAATCTAACAAAAGGAATTTCAAAGCAGCTGAATATTGAGGCAGTGGCATGGCTATTGTTGGGGGCTTTTAGTTCAATTTATGTGGAGAATCAAGAGCAAAGAACCCAGCAGGATGATTTCAAAAGTGAGTTTGGCCAGAATGGAAGCTCCACTAATGCTGTGGCATGCAAAGATAGAGTTGAGAGGATCTCCATTGCCAAGAAGCAAATGGAAAAGATGGCCTGAGGGCATCACTGGAGGTGGCAGGTCTCCACCCTTTTCAGCATCAGAATTTCTAGGGTGAAGGAATTTGCCTTGAGGGAAAAGCCATAGAGCCCTGTAATCCAGAATGGCAGCAGCAAACACAATAGATTCCAGAATGGCACCAGCATGGAGAATTTATTCCTCAGAATCACGTTCTGAGTGCTCAGTGATCCAGACACTAGAATCCTCTATCCAAGAGAGAAGAAAGCCTGGCTACAGCCATTGGCATCTTCCATGTGGCATTAGTTTTAGGTGCTTGCAGAATGCAGGACTTCTGAGGTTAAGGCTTCCACCTAGATTTCAGAAGTTCTGGGAATCCAGGCAGTGTGTCTCTGGGAGGGCAGTGTGTAAAGCTATGAGTGAGAAGCCTATTAAGTGGAAACCCCAGAAGTCTGGAAAAGCCAGGAACATAGATCATCTCAGGGAAACTGCAACAAGGGAGCAATGCCAGTCTAAGAGGGATGCCATGGGAACTACTGCCAAGAGTGCCATAAGGGCGGAGCCACGTGGAGCTCACAATTTGCCACAGATTGCTTGCGATGTTCCACATGGAGCTTCAGGACTTAATGTTCGCCCTGCTGGATTTGGGACTTGTGTTGGTTCCAATGATGTGTATTCTCCTGTTGTTTGTACCTTTTGGAGTGGCAATGTTTATCTTGTGCCACTGAATGTTAGAAGTGTCTAACTTTTTATTTTGGGGCTCACAGCTAAGAGTTTTTCTTAGATCTTAAAGGAGATTGCGGACTTGAACTTTTCAGCAGTGTTGAAGCTTTTGAGGACATTGGCAACTCTTAGAAATGGACTAAAATGTCTTTTGCACAAAGGAATGTGCATAAGTCTTTGGGGGTCCAATGGTGGAATGTTATGGTTTGTGTGTAGTTGTCCTCCCAAAAGCCTCATGAAGTCATGGGGCAGCTTCTGGAGTTTGTGACTGATTATTATGGATGTAGGTGCTGTCCCTGCCCTAGGGCAGGTAGTCTGTGTTACAATATGAGGAGGGTAGAGAGCTAGCTAGCTGCCATTCCTTTGGTTCTCCTGCTCTTTGCTGTTCATGCGTCATTCTGTGCCATGTGCCACTCTGCCTTGGAGCCAGCTGAGTGTAGAGTGAAATATTCATTGACTAGGAGCTAAATAAACCTTTCCTTCCTGCATTTTGGGTGTTTGGTATTTTGTCCCAGCAACTAGAGTAAAGTAATCAAGACAGATCCTGAAGTTAAAAGTAGATATGAAATAAAAATTCTAAGGAATTTGAATCAGTTTTGGGTTTTAGTAATCCAAATACATCAATATTTTTCTTAAATGGTAACACATATAACATATTAATTTAAGGTATCACTAGTAATAAGAAGCACTAAATGTAAAGTATATGAGGGTTCTTTGCACAGGATTTTTCTAAATCCAATCATTCTGAAAATGTATTCTACTGCAACAAATAAAATGTCGTAAAAATAGATTTAAGGGCTGGAGAAATGGCTCAGTGGTCTAAAGCACCTACTTGAAACAAGCTTGGCAATGCACAGGGACCGCGGTTCAATCCCCCAGCACCACGTGCCAGCCAGCCCCGCCCCCTGGTGGGCTAAGCTGGCCACACACACACACACACACACACAAATAAATAAATAAATGTTTAAAAAAATAGATTTAAAAAAATTGGTCATCTCTTTAGATGTCAAAAAAGTCTTAAATAATTATTATTAGTTACAAATAAAACCTCTCAGCAAACAACAAATGTAAGGGCATTTTCTCATTCAGATAAAGTACAATTGTCAAATAATTGTGTTATTTATGAAAACGAGTAACATGATATTCAGTGATGACTCATTGAAAACTTATAAAGTCATTGACAATGTATATAACTCATTACTCACTACATTTTTTACATTACAGAGAGTTCTAATCAGTATCATAAATCAGAAAGAAAGGAAAGACATCTGAATTTGAAAAAGGAATAAACTGCCTTCTTCACAAAATTTGCATGTACTTTAATCTGATAGCAAATATTTTTTGAAAATTATAGTTAGAATACAATTTTAAAAGACAAAAAGATGAAATAGGGATTAATATGACAAAAGATAAGACTTACATGCCAAAATTGGTTAACATTTCTGAGACATTGTAGCTTAATTAAATAAATATCACAGTAACTACGCTAAAATATGAAAAATCTAAGTATTTTTATTCCAGTTATTAAACAATAAGTTCATTAAAACCCCAGTCAACACCTTTTAGTGTTTTTAGTAAAAATGATACTTCTAAAAATTTATACAGACACAGAAAAACTACACAGAGTAACATTGAAATAGATGAGAAATATTTGAGGATTCAAATTCCATTATTTCAAAGCTTTATAATAAAGAGTATTGGTAGCAAGATAGGTGAATAACTTAGTAGAAAAAGGCTGAATGATCGGAAATAGGCCCTACTTTATGAGTACATATGTACAGAGGAATTTGCACAAATAATAGTCTTCTGAACAAATTTTGGGACAATTACATATTGAGTAGCAAAAATTAAATTTATATTCAAACTGCAATATATGTAAATGTGTATGTGTGTATGTATATGTGTATGTTCAGAATTAAATACAACATATAAATTTAAATGCAAAACTAAAAACTATAAAATATTTTAAAGAAAATGGGGGGACAAATTTCTGACTTTTGAATAGACAAAGACTTATTTGGTAAATGCAGAGAAACATTTACTATGGAATTTTTTTTTTCTTTTATTCCATCTTGTCTTAAAATATTTGAGTCTATTCTTTAAGAAAAGAAGAATTAAAAGACAAGTAACAAATTTGGGCTTGTATCCAAAAGTATGAAGAAATCTTTC
Source organism: Octodon degus (assembly GCF_000260255.1). NCBI lineage: Eukaryota > Metazoa > Chordata > Mammalia > Rodentia > Octodontidae > Octodon > Octodon degus. Next base: position 9,017,912 of record NW_004524661.1, on the reverse strand, counting down.
CCATTACTCAACAGTAAAGCAGAAACCAAGTTTTTACAGCCCTATATTTGAACACATACCTCACCGCTAAAAATCTATTGATGGGAAGTAAACTCTGTAATTCTGTTCAATATTACTCATTAGATAAGTGTAAATTAAAACAAAAAGAAAATCACTAAGTAACTAATAGCATTATTAGAAAGTCAGAGTTACTATACTTAACTACAGCAAAAGGAGGAGGCCAGTAAGTCTTAATCTCACACATTACTGGTCAAACTGGAAATGATGAAAATACATTAGAAAGCAATTGCATCATTTCTTTTTTTGTTTGGTTGGTTTGGTTGCATTTTTGGTACCACAGATTGAACGCAGGACCTTGCACTCTGCAGACAGGCATTCACACGCTGAGTTATCTCACACATGTAATTTCATAATTTCTTAAAAATATGTCTAGATCATGTATATGACACAGCAGCCACACTTTTTAGCAAATAGAAATGTGTCTTTATAAAACACTTGCACACATATTATTTGTAATTTATTTGAAAGAAATGAAAATGACCTCAATGTCCTTTAGTAGATGAATGGATAATCTAATTCTAGTTAAAGTGGAACACAAGCAGGATTGCAAGGGATGGCAATCGATATGGATGCACAGAATAACAGAGATGCAATCTTGTGTTTATCAGTGCCCTATGCCTGTTGTAAATAAAGGAGATTAACCTGTGTAGAGAAAAGTTTTATTTTGGTTCAGAGTTTTGGGGGTCTCTGTCCATGTTTGATTCTCTATTTTGCTTTGGGGCCATATTGAGCAATGTAGAGTGTTATGACAAAAGTAGAACAGCAAAACATAACAGCTCACCTTACAGACTAGAGGACAAATAGAGGTGCTGGGTTCCACTGCTCCTTTCCGTTAGTCCCTGTGATGACACAACTGTTAGAGTTTCCCCACCTCTCTAATGCACCAAACTGGGGACCACACCTTTAAAACATAAGCCTCTGAGAGACCTTCTACATCCCAATTATAGCAAATCTCAAAACGGTTTTGCTGAATGATAGAAGCACACAGAAAGAGACCACGTAATGCATGGTTGCATTTACCAAATGCTCTCAAATCTGATCCAGTGTATCACAATTCCATACATTCTGTAGTCTCTGATTGTTACTTGTGTGAGAATGGGTGTGCAGGGCAGAAGGCTTTGGGAAGGATCATCTCCAGGGTCCTGAGGAAATGTGAGATATTGGAGATGCTGATTTTCTTGATTACAGTGACCTGTCACCTAGTATGGACTTACCAAATCATACACCCTCAATAGATGAATTTTTCTCTATCATTTATAGCTAATAGAAAAGGAATTTATAAAAGTAAGCTCAAAAAAGAGATTCAAACAGCAAGTCATTGAGGAGGTGTGTGTATGTCTTTATGTGTGTGTCTGTGTGTGTTTGTGTGTATCCACATATCACACTGTGATCTTTTAATACGTTCTTCCTATACATGAGCATATGCATAATGTATATGCCTACACACTCATACATGCTATATCCACATCCACATGTATAAGGAACATGTACATATAGTTGATTGGCTATGTTTTGACCTTGCTTCTCTATATCCTCATCAAAAAACATCTCACTAAACATGTAATTACTCCTCTGTATTTTATCTTGCTTTTGGATATCAGAGAAAGACTGCCCTCGTGTTCTCCCTGAGCAAAGTCTTTTGCTATGGGCAAAGTCCAGATACACGGTGTGCATGGGAAGTCTAAGACTCCTCTTGTAAAGAGGCTGTCATCACCTACAGTGGCACACTTTTGTGCTCCAGGACAGGGAGATTTAGTAATATTGGCCTTTGGGGATTCAAAGAGGTCCTTGACCCCTTCAGAGTTCAAGTGCACTCACAGACTCTCAGCTGTCACCAGTGATAAGAGGCCCACAAACCCTCAAATGGGAAGTTTTACCTAGGTGTGCTGCCTTCCCCTTTTCTTGATTCTGTGCCATGCTGTTCTCCACTTCCCCTAAGACCTTTCTAGACGAATCCCCTGCTGGTACTCCTGCGCAAACCCCACTGGAGACTGTGTTGTTATAATACTAAGTGATTCCTGCAGGATGTCACAGTTATAAGTGCAGATAACTGCAATCTGGTAATAATTTCTCAGGATCTTCAACACATATTTTTCAGAGGAAGCAATGGCCATGTATGTGAGGGCCTGAATGGTTCACAAAATTCTCCAGCACGTGGCTTGGGTGGAAGAGAGCCACGTGGACTATGTATTCATAAGACTTTTCATTACAGCTTTATTTTTAAAAAGTAATTGGTTTTTTTAATCTATAATAGAACATGGACTCAGAGCCTGTCAGTGATTAAAATTAAACCTTATTTGTCTTTTAATATAGTTCTATGTTCTTGTGTAATTGAGTAGGGATCGATGTCAGCACTGTGATGGACAGTAAGCTTACCCAACATGACGGAGACAGATTTCCAAGAAGACACATTGTGATGTTTCTGTGTACAGAGGGGATGAGTAGATCATATCAGCAAGATTTAATTATTCTATAGGTAATTATTCATTTGAAGAACACAAATTTTCAGAGAAACAGAAAAGAAGACAGTCCAATACAATTCTTGTTTGTCTAAGCACACTGTTGGTTGGAAAACTATAATTAGTTTTTCATTAAATTTACATGAGGTTATTTTTTTTAATAATAGCAAGCAGTTAAAGGCATCCAATTAAAAAGAGAAAGTTTGAATGTATGTAGAATGCAGGCGGAGTATTTTAGGCAGATGTGCAACAAGTTATACTTTTTCAGGTTTAAATTAAAGGCTAATCAGAGTTTGAAAAACAGTCATGGAAATGCAGTTTCACAATCTATACTCTGAGAACTCCGTAGGAAATTCCATTATGAATATTTCCAACTCTTGTGAACTAAATCTTAAGAGTTTCTATGTGTGATTTCAATTACCAGAGAGCTCAGTTCTTGTGTTTAATATTATGTCTCTAGAACAATACATAATTATTTGTGCTTTATTCACTAAACCAAGGTTATCAATGTGTTCCTATCATTAGGAATGGGCAAGAAAAATCAGCATTATTTATGAAATATAAAACCTTGTTGAAATGTATGTCCTTAAGGAGAAGTACTGCTCCTATTTAATTTCACAAAGCAGAGAAACTCTTTCCAAATATAGGTTGCATAGTCAAAATGGAAAGATGGGTTACTCCTTTTAGGCATGTTAATATTGGCTACAATTCAGGATATATATATATATATATATATATATATCTCCATAATGTGCTCACAAAAGGGACTGTTCCCTTTGGACAACAAAGTCATTTTTCTCTGGATTGTATTCACCCCCCAAAAGCAGTAACCTTGGTAATATTACCTGCTACCCTACACAAGTGAACAGGGTGGATTCTAACCACTCACTCCCACCTTGCAGGATAATTAAACTCTTCTCACATCAGAATTTGAATGAACCTTGGTTCTGGCTAAGATAAACTCTTTTACTCATACACAAGAACCTCTCTGCTATATCTTACCCTAGCTTAGGCAAATAGGTCAGAATCCTAGCCCCTGTCCTATACAATTATTTTTCTCTGTTAAGAAAAAAATTTTCCAAACTTAAAAATAAAGTAAGAGGGTCAGCAGCATAGCTTAGTGGACTAAGTACCTGGTTAGGTAAGCTCAGGGAACAGGGTACAATCCCCAGCACTGGTCCTGCCCCTGAGGGTAATTAAACTGGCCATCAAGACAAGGTATGGTGACACATACCTGTAATCCCAGCACTGGGGAGGCTGACAACAGGAGGATTATTACAAGTCGGATCTGCACAGTGAGACCCTGCACAAAATACATAAGAAAGAAAGAAAGAAAGAAAGAAAGAAAGAAAGAAAGAGAGAGAGAGAGAAAGAGAGAGAAGATGGCTTTATACCTTCAGAAATTGGTCGTAGACTATTTTCTAACAATTTTAAAATTCTTCCGATCCTTGGCCCTTTCATTATGTTCTTTGCAATTCTTTTGGTTTTTTGGGAGGGTGTTTATTTTTTTGATGGTATCACTTAGATTGACATAATGATCACACTCAGAATAGGGAATTTGTAGCTCTATGTGATATATCTTCTTTTGTTCCCATTTCTTCTGTTTTCTTCAACCCCTCATCCCCCCTTATTTATAAAAGCTTTGTTTCCACCTTTTTCTTTGATTGTGTTCTTGCTTGTTATTCTAGGCTTTCCCCCTTCCCTTTCCCTTGTTACCCTTCTCATGTGAGCATTTCTTCTGTTTCATAATATCCATTACATATGTTGATTCTTTCTTACAATACAGTTTCTCACACAAGAGAAACACTGTGACATGTTCCTTATAATTGTCCCCAAATTTTTATTTTAATTTTTAAAAATCATTTATTTATTTGGTACAGGGTCTGGCTGCATAGCTCAGACTCATAATGATCCTCCTGTCTTATAGACATGTATCAGGTTCCTGTGGCCTTCATGATGAGCTTAAGGTTCAGGGCCAGCAGAGCGTGCGGTAGCAGGGACCAAAGCCAGATCCTTGCACCTGCCAGGCAGGTTCTCAGCCCATAGAGCTATCTATCCAGTGCTGTCCCTCCAAATTTTATTTATATTATGTCAACTACATTACAAGCTAAAGGAATGTACAAAAACAACTATCTGTAATCAAAATTCTCCTACCAACATATTACAACATTTTCTTGTTAATATATGAATTCCTTGTTCAGCTTCACTTCCATCCATTAATTGAAGTTGTGTTTGGTACATTTAAAAATAAATTATACACTCAATGTATTCCAGCCTGTAATTTTGTTTGACTTCCTATTTATGTGGGCTATAGTGTACATCCTGAGGTATGAACTGGTAGAAACTTAATTACAAATTTTATTCACATAGAAAACTATAAATTAAATATGTAACTGTTTATCCCTATTTTTAAAGTATTTTTCATTTTTTATTTTTTTCCTTCATATTCTGGAGAGATTTAAATTTTAACATATCAGTACTTGATGGAAAATACCTGTTCCATGTTATGCCTAAGATGTTTGATATTCAGATAGTGAAGTTAAGCTCAACTTCCTATGTTGTAGGGTAATAATAATAAGCTTCTTTTCTGGAGGGTTAACAACCTAAGTTTGCAGACCAAAAACTAGAGGAAAAGAAGGGCTACAAGGACAGCCAACATTTTGGCCCTAACCTTTCAAGGTTTGTGAAGACTCAGGACATAGAAGATCCTATACTATAACACCATGTAACTCAGTTGTGTCCCAAATTTTCTGATCAAGGACATTATGGGGCCAAAAAGCAATGTGATCTATGATGTACAGTGCACCTCAGGAGAGTCACATGGAGAGAAAATATTCTCTCAGGCTTTCACAGACAGCCAATTGGTCAAGCAATGATTGTGACACATCCACATGGCTGACACTGACAAAGGATCTACAAACTGGTACATGGTTTCAGGATAAATCCTGAGGGGACTTGACTGACCTTATCAGATACAAAAATTACATTTTTGTTGTATAGGTTTTGCTTTATCTTGGTCTTAACCTTTATCCAGCAGATAAGTACAAAAACAAAGCATAAAAAGTAAAGCCATATTAATATTCTGAGCTACAAAAGGATCAAGTCAACAACTTCTGCCAGTCTTACAGAAAATGCACTACTATTATGGACTACTGGACTATATTGGAATATTTTGCTGAATTCACGCATCTACAATATTTAAATGACAATGGAATACCCTTCTCTGACAAACTAAACAAAAAAGGGGCCTACAAATGAACGACCATTTTGTATTTGTATATTCCAAATAGTTAAAATAGGTGTACAGCTGCATTCTCTTAATTCAATGAGTAGAGAGATTTGTTCTAATAGTGTTTGTGGACAGGATATCATGTCAGCATCTTCTATAATGAATGATCACTAAGACAACAATATGCAATATATTAATTATTGAAACTGTGCTAGTAATCAGTTTGAAACTCTCATTGCTATTTGTTTCTCAATAAAATTATTTTTTAAAAAGAGCTATCAATTCTCACCAACAGAGAAAAATGATCCTAAAGATATATTTTATTTGATACATTAAATGGTTTTTCATATGACTTTACAAATGTAATTATGAATCTTATTTCTAGTTTACTTATTTCCTAAATGATCAGCCCCATCTGATTCCCTTAGGGTTAGGTACAGTTAGTAGTCACTACATATACTAAAGACTATTACTTTAACTTTTTGAAATCTACATTCCCACATTGTCTATCAGATCGCTGTCATGATCAGATAGTTGTATTTTTATTTTCTATCCATTCTCCTGACTGCTCTCATTTTTCAGCTATCACATGATTAATTTTTGCATTATACCAGAGTTGCTTGAAATAATTACTGCTCCCTTACTTTGAATTTACTCCCATTGGGTTTTTCACTCAACTCTCTGTAAAACTTGTATGAAGAGGACCTTCACCATAACCTTAATCCTGTCAACCTCATTACCATTTTATTTATCCACCACAGTGCATGCCAATCTGCCATCTTCTTTAAACTCTGATATCGTTGGCTTCTTTCACAGTCTTCTCCTGGTTTTATTCTCTTAGTGGATGACCCTCTTTTTTTCTTCCCTTCTTACTCATTATGTGAGCTAATAAAATGTGTGGAATTATCTTTCTTTCATTCATTTGTCACACTTGTAAGTTTTAAATGGAAAATTATTATTTAGTGCTTAATGTCAACACATATTTATGAGGTACAATGTGATCTCTTCATTCCTGTGTATATACACATTGGAGCGTGATCAACACAGATCTGAAATAGCTATACAGTGAAACCATGTAGGGAAAGATAAAATCCACATTTCTATCAAATTTAATTATTATTAATTTGGTGTTGCGAATACAATCAAAGTCTTCTGTCCTATTCTGTCTTATATAATACAATACTGTGAATTCTGTTCAGTTTTCTGTGCCATAGAAGCCCAGAAATCATTCCTCCTCTCAAACAATATCATTGTGTCTATGGCTTGACTTCCCTGTCTTCCCTCCTGTCCTATTTTGCAGTCTCCAGTTACCACTATTTTACTTTTTACTTCTATGCCATCAACTTCTCTAGCTTCTATGTCTGCATATGATCACTTCGGTTTTGTCTTCCTGTTCCTGACTTATTTTGCTTAGTACAATGTATTCTAGATTTATCCATGTTGTCCCAACGACAACATTATAAACATATGCATGATTATCTCATATTTCATTGTCTATTTACCATGTTTTATTTATTCATCAATTAATAGACACTCAAGATATTTTTATACCTCGGCTACTTTTATTAGGACTACAATTGGAGGCGCGTATGTCTCTTTCACATATTGAGTTCATTTGTTTTCTGTATATACGGAGTACTTGATTCCTCTACTTTTTGATAGTTCTGCTTTTAGTTTTGAAGAATCTCCATGCTCCTCTTTGTAATGGCTATACTACTTTCCATTCTAACTAACAGTTCCCCAATAGTACTTTATATTTGTAAAAATTAGTAGCCATTTTACTGGGATGAGGCATTACCTAATTTCAGTGAATTTTCATTTTCCTAATGATATTGAACATTTTCATTATATAAATTTAGGCCATTTGTATGTCTTATTTGAGAAATGTCCACTAAGATCAGTAGCTTGCTTTTATTATTTGCTATTAAGTTTATTACTCATATATTCTGAATATTAGTCCATTGTCCAGTGAATGATTTGGAAATATTTTTGCCAATTCTGTAGCATGTCCTGTGGCATTGTTGATTGTTCTTTCTGCTATTCTTTTTGGTCAGAGGTAGTGGCAGTTTTCAATTTTTGTATTTGTTGCCTGTGCATTTAGGATCTTCTCTAAAATATTTATTTCTCTTTATTGAAAATGTCTTAAAGTATTTGCTCTAGGTTATCCTTTACTACTTTCATAGTTTGAAATTTAATGTCTAAAGCCTTATTCGTCTTGAGTTGATAGTTGCAATGGGTGGAGACACGAAAATTAAACATGGAAAAGAAATGGAGGTAATTCAATACAGAAAGGAAGTCGGACTGATTTTCTTTGGAAAGAACATTATCTGTTATATAAATAATCCTGAAAATTCCTCCCAAAATTTGGTAAAACTAAGGAGCAAAGTTAGCAAATCTGAAAAATACAAGAACAAACAAAAATAAATAGTAACTTTATGTGGAAGTAGTACAACCTTAGAAAAAGAACTCAAGAAAGTAATCCCACTAATAGACTAGAGAGTAATGCCATTTATAAGGAGTATAATAAATAAATAAATAAATAAATAAAAATATATAAGTGAATGAAGCATTTAGATGAATTTAATGTTGTAAAGTATCTCTGTAAAACTCTGTATTTGTGGAAGAAATGCATATAAATCAGAGAAAAAATATCCCATGATCATGATTTGAAAGAATTAATATTGTGAAACTATATTTCCCAAGGCAATCCAAAGATTTATTGCAGTTAACATCAAAATATCCATGTTGTTCATCAGAATTAGAAAAGCATTCTTTAAATTTCTATGGAAACACAAAAGATACCAAACAGTCTATTCAATCTGTAATAGCTTATGTCTAGATGTCCACCCGATGACTCACACTGTCATAGGAGGGGATTTTTCCTAGATGCCCAGATCTAGAGTGTGTGATTACTAAATTCCTCCACAGACTGGTTTGACACAGTTCTGAGTGTGAGTGCTACCCACCCCCAGGGCAGATAGCACAGATAGAATATAAAGAGACAGAAAGCAGATGTTATTTTCATTTGTCACTCACTGCTCGTTGCCTTCTGCCTTTGTGATCTGTGATACCTCTTTACCATGATACCCTGTATTGAAACCAGTCAAGCATGAAATGAAATCTCTACAAACTGTGAGCTAAATAAACCTGTCCTCCTTCAACTTTGGGTATTGGGTATTTTGTCTCAGCAAGAATAAGTTCAAGCAAGACACAATCCTTGTCTAAATGAATGGAGGCATTTTCCAGGAAGAACTCAGTTTATGAACTTAATTCATGAAAATTAAGTAGAAATGGTGGCCACATTCTTGTTCATGTACGAAAGATGGCCTAGGTTGTGTTCTTCTCTAGATGAAGACTTTGCAAACAAAAGCAACAAATTATCAAACACATCTGTTTGTAAACTAAATTATTCACAAACAAAATATTCATGAACCAAGGTACAATGAAATATTAGCAACTACATATTACAACTATACATA
>NW_004524661.1:8983598-9008541 GCF_000260255.1 Octodon degus | reverse complement strand
ACTTCCTAGGCAAGCGTTTATTCTACTAAGCTATCTCCCTGGTCCCCAGGGGTCCATTCTTATTCTCCTTTGTGTTACTTCTCACTTCTCAGAACTCCATGAAAATCATATCAGGGTAAATTTGAAGGTTATGAACCTTAGTTGATTTGTTTATGCTCTACTTTACATATGCATGCAACACAGTGTAATAATTTTTTTTAAAAAATCAGTTGGCTGTTGGCCATTTTAAAAACAGATTTGATGATATTATTGTGTCCATACACCTTGTCCAAGTAGCACTAAGGTTTTAATTGCACTGAGATATCAGATATTTATTTTACTATAATTTCTAACATTACTGAATACTACTCTACTATATATAGAAACAAATTTGGACTTTTATGCTAACTATAAATCCATTGCAACAGTAAATAATATTATTTGCACTATCTTTTCTAATTTCAGACTGGACTATTAGTCTACTTCAAAGCAACTTTTGTCTTCAATATTTGAGATTTTATTGGTTGTGTTGAGGATCAGTACACGTGATACACTTTGTACACAATTGTTAACACACATAGCAAAAAATGTCATGTATTGTTTTTCAGTTACTCCAGTGATTTCCAGCTTCAAAATTAGAGGCAAATTTTCTGTAAGAAGATTAAGTGCCAGTATCTTCAAATGCTGACAATGTGTTACCTAAGTCCCACACATTCACAATTTTGTATCACATACACTGTGTACTCCAATTTTTGATCTTTCACAGCACATTAACAAAATGAGGTAAACAGGACTGCCATCACCAAAGATATTACAGAGTGCACACCATTCTGACAGGGCAACATTAGGAAGTCCTTTTCTTTAAGAAACAATTCTACTAAAAACATGGGAATGGAAGTCATTTAAAGTATCCAAGACATATTAAACGCAGGACTGTAATTCCAAATTGCCATTTCATATACTTTGTATTGCAGGACATAAGACTAGCTCCTACCTTTGGAATGTTAAGCTGATACCCAAGATAGTCAAAGCCTGCCATAATTCAATATCCCACTATTCCTGGTTATACCAAAAAATAAACAACCAGAGAATGATTTCACCTCTAAAAAATCATTAACACTTAAAAAAAATGCGATGAGGCAGGCTTCCTTCCAGTTTAAAAATGTTTCTAGAGTTACTGAAAAACTTGCATTTTACAAAACAGTTGAAAAAATATTCCTCTGGATAGTACAAGAAGGGACACAGGGAGCACTGGTGAGACATGGTGTGTGATTAATCAGACTTGGTTTCTTTCTCTTCTGCTTCATCAGAGGCTGCACTCTCCTCATTTTTAGTTTCTCCATTTTCCACAGGATAATCTCCCTTGGTTTGTGGATTAGCCACTTCAGCCTGTTTTCCCTTGGCTCCTCTTTTCCCTTCTGCTTACACTTTTTGTCCCAAGAGTCATCCTTTCCCACTGCCTTTTTTGGCTTCTTTTCTCTTTCTCTTTCTCTTTCTCTTTCTCTTTCTCTTTCTCTTTCTCTTTCTCTTTCTCTTTCTCTTTCTCTTTCTCTTTCTCTTTCTCTTTCTCTTCTTCTGCTCCTCCTCCTCCTCCCCCTGCCGTCCTCTTCTCCCTCCCCCCTCCACTCCCCCTCCTCCTCCTCCCTCCACCTCTCTCTCTATTTCTGTGTTCCAAACAACATTTGTTGAGGTAAGATTAGTGGCAAAGTGTCATTTAGTGTAGTGATTTACAATTACTCACTAATTTTTCAGTCACACCTTACACAACACGAGTATGATCCACCAACCTTCCCACTTCAGCTGGAACAGGTTTATCCGACAACCTCGCCCTTCTCCTCTTGGGCCACTCCTTCGCCGCCCCTTCTGCCCAGCCGACCTTCCTCTTGGGCACCTTGGCAGCGCAGGGCCATGTGCAGAAGCTGCGCGTCGAGGCTCACTGGAGCCTCGCGGAGCTAAAAAGTGTGACAACCGTTCCTCCCGCCACCGCCGGAGCTCTCAAAGCAATTGTTTTCAGTTGCATTTATGTAAAGTAAGGGTACTCTGTTTATTCTTCAGTGTTCTTTCTTAAAATGTAATTGTAGTAGCATATCTCAACATTCAAAGAAGAAAAATTTACATAATTCTCAGAAATATGTAAAAAAAAAAACACTTTAATATCCTCGTGTTCTTAGTGCTAGTTGTGTGCTCAAAGCAAGGACATAATTTTGAGTACTTTTAGTGGGACTAATATCAAAGTATCAGGCTGCGGAAAATGCTTAGTGGTGTAGGCGACTGCTTGCAAGCACTAGGACCCGGATTCAATCCTGGTACCACCGCCCGCGCCCGCCCTGTAACCCCTTGAGCATCATGTAAAGCACCCAAACTGGGTGTGGTTTTGCGCTCCTGCAATCCCAGCACTGGAGAGGCTGAGGTAGCAGGATCCCTGTGCGTCTGATCTGCATATTGAGACCCTGCACCAAATGAATAAGTAAAAAAATAAATTACTTTTAAAAATCAAAATGTCAAAGTATCTTTTACTGAGACTTAACATAAGACCCATTTTGTGACCTCTCTTTGCCTTTGAGTATGGACAGTGATTTCTGCCAAATATAAAACAAGACAGTGTGCATTCATCTGCCTTACTGACCAGCTGGGGTGCTGCATTTCGGGGTATTCCTCAAAATAAAAATGACCATGTAAGTACATGCACTGAATCAATCAGAACAGCTATGACAGCACAAATAAGAAGAAGCCAGAAATGCTTAAGAGATTAATGAGTGATGGAGTAAGTGGCTTGATATGAGGGGGTATATTTTGAGGGGGATGAAGGACAATGTGTCTTTTATTGTAATATTTTTTTAAAAAGTCAGTAGTCACCCTATTTTCAGTCATCCTATTATAATCAACTATTTTCTGGGTCTATCATTATGAGTTTAAGCAAGTGTGTTGGACTCTTTTTGACATTTAAGACTGGGAAGCTGGCTCACTTCTCATTTAACTCTTTCTAGACCAAGGAAAACCTTAGTTTACTGGTGCAGGAAACCGAACCAAATAATTTGATCCACAGGGCAGAGGGCTTCTAGAGCAGAAAACTTCTATCTCCATTCCCACAAGAAATTCATCACAAGTCCTGCTGGTCTGGAGGAGCTCAATAAATGTGAACAGGAGGAAGAAAATCAATCTCAGTCTCATTGGAATAACTGTAGAAATAAACTTCCCAAGAGGCTGAGAATTTGAGCTCCTAGCATCAGCTATAGTCTTCCAGAATTTTCATAGAATTAAAAAAATTAGAATTTCCCCACTTTAATATGATTTCCTTCAGTTTTATGCCACCTATGAACTTTCATTTAATAAACTGCATAGAAGTAACAATGTCACGTTTTTAGAGGATGAATTTTTTGAAGGGATTATCCTGTTCCTGTAGCGTGATCTTTAAACACTATTGTAGCTGCTCCTTAGAATCCCCTAAAATTGAAATCTCCTTACAACTGAAAAATATACTACCTACTTGTTCTAATGTTCAATATTAGTTCTCCTGATCCATGTTTCTACTAATATATATTCAGAAAGATTTTTTTATTTTTTTGTACTGGAAACTGGCACTCACATGTTAGGCAAGAGCTATACCACCAGCTAAATCCTTTGCCAATTCTAGCAATTCTTGTTATTTTTAAAGGAATGTCACTGATGGTTTAAACATTTCCCACTCAGGTGTAAGAGATTCCATGGTTAAAGTCCTCAAGGATTCTTTTCCTGGCTTCCACCTCCTTGCACTGTATTGTAATAAATGACTCAAGACACTGGTTAATCCTATAGCCTGTTGTTTAGGTCTGTAGTTCTCCTACTTGTAAACTTTAAAATGTAGAGATTTGCATCTTAAAACTTTTTTACTGAACATAAGACTGTAATGAATTAATGTATGAATAGTTGTCTTTCTTTCAGCAAGTGCAAGAAATATGTCATTCATAAAACAGTGAGAGCATTTGAGACCTATTTTTTATTTTAAATGTCTTATCCTTTTTTCAGTAATCAGATAATAGGTGATTAATGCTAAATGTATTTTGAGAGATATCAGCCCTGAACTTCTGTTTTTTAAATTCAAGAATATCTGTGAATTTAACAAATTCTAATTGATTTAGAGTAATCATTCCGACCATGGAGGTTCATATGATGAGAAGAAAAGTACTTAATAATTTACTTTTTTAGAATTTGACTTTCAATAGCCCTTGATTAGCATTGACTTAGTTTGAAGAACCCAAAACTGATTAATTTTTTCCTGAAATATGATTTATTCTGAACGCCAATCATTTACTTATTTGTCTTCCTGTGTCAGACAAGGGTGGAAGTGATGGGTGGAAACGGACAGCACTTTTTCAGCAGGCTGAGGAGACGGTAATGAGCTTCTGGGTGCCTGTTCACCCCCTCGGTAGGCACTGGAGCGAGGAATGGAAAAACTCTAGGGGGTCTGATGAATTACCAAAAATCTGGATTCAAATTCAGAAAACTATTTTACCGTCTTCAGGCTCATTTGCCCGACTATGAAGCAGACAAAAGCCAAGCAATCACTTTCTGCAATCCTATTTTTGTGAGCAGTACAAAATAATTTTTTGGGGTTGTAGTCATTGTACATGTGAATAAAATGTATTATTTTAATGGTGAGAAGTTCTTTCCCTTTCAAAACAAGGTAATTTTATTTAATTGTCTTGAAAAGGTTTGGGAGTATTTATTCTTTATTAGTAGAATTTGTTTCTCATGCATTTATATTCCACTTTCTAACATGTACTAAGTGCTCTCAATGTAATAATTACTTGTAGCTTACCTGCAAGAAGATGCACAAGTAAACTGATTAGTCATACAGTAACTTTTATAACAATTTGACTTTGCTATGACATTGATGAATGTTATCATTTTTCTACAAATTATCTTTTTTTCAGAAGTAGTGGTTTAAAGATTATAGGAATTTACACAGCAACAAACTGGGCCTATCCATAGCAAGTGGCAGTAAGTAGCTTTATTGCGCTATAATCTGTGAACAATCTTTGAAAGAGAGAGAGAGAGAAAGAGAGAGAGAGAGAGAGACAGACAGACAAAGAGACAGAGACAGACAGACAGACATAGTGATGACAGATAGATAGATAGATAGATAGATAGATAGATAGATAGAATAACCCACTCTTCCTTTATGGCCTCTTCCATTCTCAATAGCATTGGGACAAGAATGTGACTGGAAGCAAGAAGTGTATTTTTTTCAATTCAAGGTTATAATTCCATCATTATCACATATGCTCTTTGTTCAAAAAATTATAACTTCTAATCCCTCTAATTATAACGCTCTCAGCTTCCCACAGGAAAAGAGCTTCGATCTGTTGAATTACGTTTTTCCGTAGTGGTCCTTCAATGAGTCAAAGTAGCAGTTTAAATTAAAGCTATTTAAATATTAATTTGGTATAACTTTATTGAAATCATTTTTGCATTTGAAAATTTTTAGTAAAATTTATGACCTTTTTCATTGTGATAAATAACTGTGTTTTAATGTGCTTTGACTCCAATGGAGGGAGGCCTCTGTATCCTATTTCCTGGGTTTCTTGACATGGAGAGTGAACTCAGAGAATGCCAGTGTAAAACCTAAGCCACCAACCTGGGAGGAATGGATGGTAGAGTTTAAACAAGGTGAAAGTCATGTATGCCGACACAATTAAGAAAATGATCCCTGCAGCTCCTCTAGAAATTCGGAGCATTGCACAGGATACCTGCATACTCTGCTGCTGCTCCGACAGTCTAATCTGGAAGGTCACACCAGAGCAAACTTCCTATAAGAAAGCAAAGGGAAGTGGAACACAAAAGGATCTGCAGCATGGAGGATTCGGGAACAGGAATTTAGTAATAGAGTGTATTGCACCTCAGCTCCTCTTTCCCTCTGCAGTTATCTTTGAATAAATCTTGAAGACAGATGTTTGCTTTAAATCATTTTATCAAATGGGAAGAGCAGATAAAATATTATGTGTGACAATATTGTATTCATCGTATGTAAAATTATTTTTTCATTAATGAATGAATTAATTAATTAATTGGCCCAAGGTCTCACTATTCAGCTTGGACTCATAGAGATCCTCCTGTCTCAGCTTCCCCAGTATTGGGATTACAAGTGTGCGCCAACATGCCCGGTTTCAGTAGCCCTCATGGTGGCATGGCGTGCGGTACTGGGAATCAAACCCAGGTCCTTGCACTTGCTAGGCAGGTGCTTAAATCACAGAGCTATCACCTCAACCCCTACATTTTCAATTTCATAGACTAATACAAGGCTGAACTCCTATTTAAGCATTTAATGTTAACTTTTATTTAAATACATACTGCTACACTGGTCAATGTTAGGTACCTGGCCATATCATACCTACAATTTTAAGTTAAAAATATCCTATATGGACCTTTTACCTTTCTGGGAAAGCTCTAAAAACTGCTTCTCAGTTATGGTCCTTACAAACTATAAACAGCAACTTACCTAAACTATCGTACACTTATGTTTGTTTTAGTTCAAGCAGGCTTTAAAAATGTATTAGTTGAAAACATTAAAATACTGATATCATACATACCAGAGTGGCTGGCTTCTTTTCTAAAGATGAGGGTAAAGTAGGCTAGTATTTCACTTCCGTTTGCACACAGATATTTTCCTGAACTGTGCTGTATTTTCTTCCTCCACATGGGCAGAGGCCCCTTCCACTGCATCCATTTCCCCAGCCCTTCCCTGTCACAGTCATCATTCACCTGCTTTGCCTGCCTGACTTTGTAATCCTTACTTTACATGCTTAAAAGATTTGCTCAAATTGTAGTAGTGTCTATGACAAATACATTAGAGATAGTACACTCCATGCACATCAAAATTATGAGCACCCCCGCAAAGACTGTATGAAAATCAGCCATCCGCTCACAGGCACAAAAATTGTGCATCCATTTAAACCTTCTAGAGTATAAATGGCAAGTTGAAATGGAGCCAATTTGGTAGCTGGCTTAGAGCTCAGAGTACAACCAATGTATTAACAGATTATAACGAAAGTGACTAAAAATGAGGATAGTTTTGTAAGGAAAAATTCAAGTTTTGCTTTTAAAACTGGTGCATTGATATGTGTTGGTGGTTTTAAAATGTAAAGCAAGTATTTTGCTTTTTCTATATTTCTTTTGTTCAAAGTGAGGTATTCGATTTCTAAATAATCTTAAATATTATTCAAAATATATCCTTAGCAGATTCTAATGTGCGCTATTCCATCATGCACTTGGAGTTATTGACTGTACTTCACTATCACCAAATAGCGAAAATGTTCCAAACCTGAATCCAAAAATGAATTCTTAGGTGAACTCATGTTTGTAGTATTATTTTCTCAGTTATAATTTGTTAAAGTAAGATGGTTTCTGTGATAGGTTTCATTCTAAAAGACTTCACAAATGCAAACCTTGCAAAATTTATGGAACGTGTGCATAATGACATTTAAAATTTATTGTCATTTATTGTCAGCTACAATGAAGACAAATGGCAATAATGGGAAGTAAAAGTAAAATAAACATGAGAAAGAAAGCATAATCAAGCTTCAGTGTGCTAAGCTATTTATTTTTGCTGTCTTTTACTTTATCGCCTGGTAGATTTTGATCAACCTCACCATTACATATTCCTAACGCTTTAGGCACAATGACCCTGTTTCTATGATTTGTTAAAGTTCAGTATTTTTGTATAATATAGTAATCCTACAATTATATTTTAAAAGTGAAATCTAAGGATTCTACTTTAGTGTTAATGCCAAAATTAGCAGGGTGTGTGTGTGTGTGTGTGTGTGTGCGCGCACGCACACATTTTATTTTATCCAAAAGCATTTTAAAATTGCAGGAAAACTGCAGGGAGATTGTTTTAACATATGTAAAAAGATGCTTTAAGAAGTGTCAATTGTTATAGAGAAAATATACTCTCCTAACTTTTAATTAACAGATTTATTTTACTTATATAAGCAATCTTATACAGTGTGATGTGAATACTGAAAAATTTAATTCATATTGTTTTAGGTTGAAGTAATTTTATGACGTGTGGAGGACATCAGCAACTCATGTACCCTGAGAAAATATAACCTCTTGTTGTTCTTCTAGAATCTTTCTCATAACTTCTCTCGTCAACCTTAATGTACTGTGAGGGTTTCTGGAGTAACTATAGTTCAAAACATTAAAAGAAATATTTTTCTACAGAAAGAACACTATTTGTGGAAAGAGATTGACATGGCATTTTTTATATTTTAGCAGTATATCATGCATTAGAAAAATATGGAAATCCCTGCATAATTTTAAATAGGGCATGTCAAACTTATCAGTTATTTGAGAATAAGAAACTAACCAAGCATGGGAGAAAATATCAGAAATTGGATCTTCAACTGGAAAAAAATTATAAAGGCTCCATAATGGGGAAAGTTTGGGTATAAAATAAATGATTAATTATGTGATCAAAGTAAACAATTAAAATGCACTTAAGTGAGTAAAATTATATTTATTTTAGTTTATTGTTGATAATACCAGCAGATCTTAAGTGGAATAGAGGTTTTATAGGTTTGGGTTTTGTAGAAGAACAGAACTGATGGAAATATATTCACGAATACAAATTATGCAAGGGAATGAATTAGGCTTACAGGATCACAGTCAGATAGTCCACAATGGCCTTCTGCATGTCAAAAATGCAGAAGTTCCATTAACTACTCAGTCCAAGAAACTGAAAGTTGCAGGGTAAGCCGGATGAAGGATGCGTTGCCAGTCTCCGGTCAAGATCCCGAGAGACTGGGAGTGTAGTTTGTGTTGGTCAATATTGCAAGGGTGAAGAATCTGGAGTCTTATGTCCACAGAACCAAAATATGTACTCAGTCATGAAGGGTGGAGTTTTATAAAACTGCAGCCCAACTTCCTTGTATTCTCTGTTACCATTCTAACCAGGTTTCAGTCTTAGGGGATCATTCAATGCAGTCAGGCTGGGTCTTCCCCACCAAGTTCTCTGGCCTATATCTCATTCCTTCCTTCTATGGACACAGACATAAACCCAGAAATGTGCATCACTTAATTATGTCAAGTTGCTACTTATGAATAACAGTCATAGGGAGTGACCGAAAAAATCTGTATTCTAGCACTGCATATATATAGCATTTCAAAATAAACAGTTCCATAATTACGGAGCTACCTCCCATCAGTATTGAGATTTATGGATATGGACATTAGAATGATTATCTTTTGAAAAGTTAGGTCAAACTAGATAAATAACTTCCACAGCAATTATAAAGGAAGGATGCCTCTAACCTGAAGTGATTTTATTTAAACAAGCTAAAAATAAGTCAAGGTCAATAATAATACCTAACGTTTTTATAAGACTTATGATGTGTTTCAAAATAGTGCTTAGCTTAATACATAGGTAGCTGAATAAATTCCCACATTTAACCCGCAGAATAATACTGAAGTGTATCTTATGATGATGCAGAAGCACTATCTGCATTTAACAGAAGAAAACAGAGGAACAGAAGAGGTAAACGCCAAAGAAGGGAATCTAAACCTAGGTAGAATGCGGTGCCAGACTGCACATTATTACAAGTATATTATATACATTCTTTCACTTGGTCATTGTTTGGATCCACTTTAAATCATGGATATTGAATCCAGTTGATATTATTAAGTGATCCTCCAATAAAAGGAACTGGCGTCATTTGAGAATATTTTCAAAATATTCTTGCAAATTCCTTGTTTGAATATTTATATTTTTTATAAAAAGTTTTGATGCATTGCAAGTTAAAATTACATGATTCCATCAAAAGTGATGAATCTTTCTTGAGTGAACTGTCTGAAAATTTTAAAATAGCAGTTTAATCAGGAGAGAGACAGAATATGTCATTAAATCCGTGGTAGGATTTTTTCCTTAGGCTGATATGTCATAGCTCAGTCAACAACAAGCACAATTATCCTTCACTGGAGGACATATACTAATAAGAAGACATCTACTTCATGATTCAAGTTCTCTTCTGAATATGTCTGTGGAAGAAATAAGTTATATGAATAGAAGAGATAGTTAGAACTATAGAACTAATCACTATATATTCTTAGTTATCAGGAATTTCAGAAAAAAAAAAAAAAACATGAGGAAACTCTCCAAGCTTCAGACATCTGATTTGCCAGCCAGAACATTCACAGTTGCACGTGTGGCACCTTCACAGGTATCTCTGATACTCTTCCTCTTAAGTTATCACAATTTAGAGACATATAAGTCATGGTCAGATATATGTACCAAAGTGTGATCAGAGAAATGAAGCTAAGATTCTTAACAGGGAAGAAATGTCGTTTTGCTACCTTAGGGTGCTCATCACCTTGTAGATGAGGTTATTTTCCTGTGCTCCATGGATTTTTAAAAATAATATGGTATGCATGCATTTGTATGCTCATCTGTATGTATGTGTGTGCAAAGGGTGTGTGTGTGTGTGTGTGTCTTATATAGTATTTCCCAAGAAGAATGTTCATGGCTTTCAAAAGATTTTTTTTTTTTTTTTTTTTTTTGTGGAACTGGGGATTGAACTCAGACCCCTGCACTTGCCAGGGAAGCGCTTATTGTACCGAGCGATCTCCGCAGCCCCCTCAGAAGGTCCTTGACATGCCCTTGGATGCCAAAATATTTGGTACTCCAACTCGTTAGGAGGAATCTGTAGGGAGAATTAGGTCGGTGATTTTTAAAACTAAACTTTGAATTTTAGCAAAGAAAGAGCCTAAACCTGGAACAAAACAGAAATGGTGATATTGAAAAGAGAATTTGAAAAAGATAAATCCTAATATTTTGTCCATAAATAAATTATTATTATTTTGAATAGTAGTTTCTTAGGGTGACCCTATGAACAGCAATGTTTTGTACCTTATTGTGAAGAAATCTATAACTGATAAACTTGGTTTTCTTTGTGTGATATGTGTCTGTTAAAATGTGTTATATGGAAATACAAAGAGCTTTGCATCTGTGTTATTCTAGAATAAAGTGTAAAAACACAAGTTCACTCTAAGCTATTTGTGGAGTACCTAATTATTTTATATATTTTATGCTGAAATCTATTTGTGGTACTCAATCAGTATTTGGTGATAAGGTTGAAGCAAGTGAAACTTGGCTGGTTTAGAATTTACACAAAGCTGAAGAAATACCTTATAAAAATTCATATGCAAAGCCATCTGGACAAGTGGGAACAGCAGTTTGCTGATGTTATATAAACTTACCATTTATGTTAAAGTCACGTGATCTCATTCTAAGGCTTTCTGTCGATAAAAAGCTCAAAAAAATGAAGGAAAAAGATGTTTTCATTAGAAGGAGACACTTAAAGCTTTTCTGTAGTTTCACTATTAGATACTTTCAGAGCTCATTTGTCTGTTCAGAACATATGAACTTAGTGCCTGAGTCATTTTAAATCACTCCCTTTGTGAAAGAACCATTGTCCTCTGCAGAAACTTAGATGAAACCTGCTTTGTTCAAGCTTGCTTGGGTGTGTTTCAGAGTTTTAGAAGTCCCAGAGCTTTCTGAAATGCTGGATAAGTATGCGTGTGAAAGTTAATCTTTTAAGAATAACACACAATATGATTTTGAATAATCTGATTGATATTTCTAAACTCTTGATTTTTAGGCAAATTTTATTGTTCATATGTTATTTTTCTCTCACACACGTAAATCAATTGAAATATTAATAAAGAATTTTACAACATGCCATAGCAGATTAGCAAAATCATCAGATGAGAAGTTATATTAAACTGTTGTTACTTAAAACATTTTATGGGGCTGGAGAGATGGCTCAGTGGTCTAAAGCACCTACTTAGAACAAGCTTAGCAAAGCATCAGGGACCGCGGTTCAATCCCCCAGCACCACATGCCAGCCAGCCCCGCCCCCTGGTGGGCTGAGCTGGCCACACACACACACCTCTCTCTCTCTCTCTCTCTCTCTCTCAAATAAATAAAAATTATTAAAAAAAACCTTTTATCCTTTTTACATTTTTGCATTGAAGAAAATTAATTACATATTTAATTGAAACTGGGTATTCTTGTAAGAAAACAATAATGATAGAAAACCAGAGAATAAGAGCAACATGATTTTCTCAGTGAAATCCTCATCAATTCTAGAAAACTCTGGACAAACTATGACACATTTTCTGAGGGTCTTGATGCTGAAAACCAATCACATAGCTAATAGCTAAGTTCCAAAATCGAGTATTAAAAAATATAAGAAATAAAATTTCTGAAGTTTCTTCAGACCAGTGAACCTATTCAATTTGATGGCTAACAAACTGTTGTTGAGGTGTAACTTTAATCATATCACTCTACAATTGTATTTAGAGTGAAAAAGTCACTGCTTAAAAAAAAGAAATGGACATCATTTAATTCTTACAGTGACACATGATTTTGTCAGAGATGTTCTTAGGTATCCTTCTATATCCTTTATATTCTACAAGCTTGGTCACCCACCTGGGGCACACGTTTAGAAGAGGCACTCATCAGAAGGACATCCACTGGGAGATTCTTCTAGGGCAGGAAAGTGGGACTCCAGCAACCCGTTTTCCTCTTTTCTTTTCCTAATGGCTGCCATCAAGTGAGTGATAGACTCACAAGCCAAAAGACAGAGTCAAGCAACCATGGTCCAGAACCTGTGAAACTATCAACCAAACATTCCATCCTCTTACATCATTTATCTTGGTATTCTGTCCCAGTGACAGAAATCTGACTACCAGGAGTGGAATATAATACACCATTTTTTGATGTCAAATTTGTAATATTGCATAACCAGCAAATACAATTAAATCAATGATAAAAATCACTTAATTGTTGTTTATAGAAGTTAGGTAGGAAATTCTGAAGAATCTTCCTCAGTAGCTGACTCTTTGAAGAAAAGGTTATGAATCAATTTTATTTCCTTCTATAAATTCTCAAAATGAAATCATATTCCCACCAAAATAAAGGAAAATGTCTTTTATTGAAGGACCATCTTTAGGTTTAATGGAGTATTGAGAAGGAAAATCACAGTCATACTATTGAAAGATAAAGGCATATATTTGCATGAGACCATATGAATATGCAATTATAGTATGTATGTTTGCATGAGCTTATATGAATGAGGAGCTGAGGGAACGAAAATAAATCCAAGCCAGAAAATGTATAGAGCGTGCCTGAGATAAAAAACAAGGAATTATTACTCACGGGAGAGTTAAGAGAACTCTCAAAGAGCAGACCTGACTCAGTGAAAACTCACAGGAAAACATTGTACATTTTCGATTTAGAAAGGCCACGTATGTTCAGCGAAGAGGAAGGTATACCATGAACAAGAACCTACTTCTAAATAAAGCCAGTAACTAGAACCACTGATTATAAAAATTGCTTTGCTTTTTCAGCATGCACTTGGGTTGGAGGTAGTGCGTGTATTGAAAACTTTATATTCAAAGGACTTTAGCCCAAATTTCCTACTGTCTTCATGTCGGAGAAATTGATTTTTGTTTCAGTGTTACATTCTGTAGTGGGTAAAGAGAATCAGTGAAAGCACCTCACTTTAAAATGTGATATAGCTTTCAATAAATCAGCCACTTTATTAGACACAGTGTCACTCACAATGAAGTGGCTGAGCTCTATGTCCCTAACAATATTTTATACTTTTATTTTGAAAAAGTATCAACTCCTGTGTTCTGCCAGGATTGTGTGATTTACTGTTCTACACTCAATTCTGAAATATCTGCTCCTATCTCCACTGTTCTATTCTCGGCACCAGGAAAAGTTTTGCTTCGGGTTTTATTTATTCAGAGTCTGTTAATGTTGTAATTTTTATATCACTGTCATGTCATTTTGCCACTAATGTCATATATCTGATAAAAGAGCACAGGGAGCGGTGCTGTGTTCTTCTTAATTAGAGAGGTCTGATAAACACATTATCTTTATTTAGTAAGCATATCTTTGACAAACAGGTGAATACAGATGAGTGTGTTAATGCTGGTTTCCTCAGTGTGGAGTTGTATTAACACTAGTTTTCATTCTTTCTGATAAACCAGAGTCTCTCCCTGGAACCTGGTTTAATAACAAGAGATAAATGTTATTGAATGACGACATGAGGAACTGAATGTACGACATGTGCTCAAATTATTATACTTAATGCTCACACCAGCTCAAGGTATTTCTCTGTCTGACAAGGGAGTTGTATTTGCCTATTTATATTCTGCACCTGAATCTTTCCTCTGGATTTGTATATTGTGGGTGTTAATCTGTGTCCAACTCTCACAACTTAGACACCACCCTCCTGAAGAGCCACAGTCAGTGTCTGAGTCTTATCTAATAAATTTAGGGAGAGAGTTGTAGATTTCCAATAGGTGAAACTGAATCAAAGTGGAAATGTTTACCTTGTTGGAGGCCAACTGCTTTTTTTTTTTTTTCAAATTTGATAACTATTTCCAGTTTACAGAACTTTTTTCTACTACTCTGACTTCCTCTTTAGTGGAACCATTTGGCACAAAGGTTTACGTCTCTTTCAGAGCCATAGTTTTCTAAGTTGGAGTCCTGTCAATTTAGGGCTTGGGATATTCTCGAGCTGTCCTTGAAGGCTTCTCCTAATTCCTCAATTATTCTCAGTTGTCCTGTCCTGAATTTGGACATCTGTAACAGAATGTTAGATAACTTTAAAGACTGTTGTTTTAAAGAAAATCTTATACTAGTGAAACTATACGATATCTACACATGTGTGTCTGGCTTATTTCACTTATGAGTATATCTTCAAGTGGCATCCACTTCAATATAAAGCCTTCGAGGTTATCATTCTTTATAGCTGAGTAATACTCCATTGTATAAAAATACCACATCTTTTTCATCCATTCCTCAGGAAAAGGAATGTTGTGGGACTGTCCTGCTTCAAGGTTGTATATGGTTAGATTTCTGGACTTATATGTAAACATAAGAATTATATCATTCTTTATGCCTATTTTTAAAATATACTCTAATTTTTAAATGTTTTTTCATCATATTCTGTAGGGACTTAAAGTTCAACATATCAATACTTGATGAAATATACCTGTTCCATGTTATGCCTAAGATGTTTGATATTCAGGCAGATAGTGAGGTTAAACCTAACAGCCTAGGTTGTATGGTATTAACAATAAGCTTCTCCTCTGGAGGGTTAACAACCTAAGTTTGCAGACCAAAATTAGAGAAAAAGGAGGACCACAAGGAAAGCCAACGTTTTGGCCCTAACCTTCCAAGGTCATTTAAGACTCAGGACATGTGAGAACTTGTACTATAACGTCATGTAACTTGGTAGTGTCCCAAATTTTCTGATAAAGGAGATTATGGGGCCATAGAGGAAAGTGATCGATGATGTAGAGTGTGCCTAAGGAGAGTCCCATGGAGAGAAAACATTCTCTCAGGCTTTTACAGAGAGCACATTGGCCAAGCAATGGCCGTGACTCATCCACATGGCTGATATTGACAAAGGATCTACAATCTGAGGTACAGGATCTCAGGATAAATCCTGAGGGGATTTCACTGACCTTATCAGTCCCAAAAGCTGTAACTCTTGTTGCATAGGTCCTGCTTTACCTTGGTCTTAACCATCCAGCAGGAAAGTATAAAAATGAAGTATGAGAAGTAAAGCCATGCTGTTATGTTGAGCTGCAGGGGACTCAGGTCAACAATTTTTGACATTGCCAGTGAAGCAGAAGACCCAATACTATTATGGACTACTGAACTCTTTTAGAATATTTTGCTGAGTTAACACATGTATAATATTCGAATAAGGAACTAAACAAAAAAGGGGATACAGATGAATGTCCATTTTGTATCTGTGTATTCAAAATGGTTAGGATAGATAATATAGTTACATTCTTTTATTGAATAGAGGGATTTGTAGTGTTTGTAAATAGGATATCATGTCCCCATCTTGTACAGCAATTAACCACTAGGAAGAATGTACGCAATATGTTAATTATTGAAACTGTCTTACCAATTTGGTTTGAAACTGTCTTATTGCTATTTGTTTCTCATTAAAATTATGGAAAAAAAAATCTTGCTTTGGCCTCTACCAGGTCATGTCCTCTTGGAAACTAGCAGTGGGGTGGATTGAATGCGAACACGTATGTAGTCCCTGAGGATGAACATGTGTTGAACTTTTACCTAGGAGGCTGGTACATGAGCATGATGTGTTCTGTCTCCAGTCCTTGTTACCATATCTCCCTCACCTTTGCTACCGGCTCTGTCCACAAGGTCCTGCAATGCCTGTGAACAGAGCCCACCTGAGAAGCAGTCACAAGTATGTGGCTGTTATCTTCAAAGAGGAACCCTGCAAGTGCATGCTGGGTGCTGACTGCTGCTTCCGCTACTACTTTTGCGATACAAAGGTGGAAACTCACTGGGATCAGCCCATACGGTCCCTGGGTTTTGTTCACGTGGAAGGTGGAAGCTAGGTGGGTCAGATGCCCCTGACTTGGCCTGAGCATGGCATTGTGTCCAGTGATGCGCTGCTTAGTGAACCTACTGGCTCCACAGCTCCAATTTCCTTTCTGAGGTCCGTATTGCAAGGTCCTGCTCCTGGTGCTTTCTCTCACTATTATACTTGCACTAATCCTGCTACAATTATCAAGTAAGAGTCAGGTCCGACACTTGCTCCTTTGAGCATAACGTTCTTCTTCATTAAATCAGGAAGGAGGACACTCTGCTGCCGTCTGTCTTCTCTCTTCAAATATGTCAAATGAGGTGTAAAATCCTAATTCCAATGAGTTACAGCTTTAAAACACCTTTAAAAAGACCAGGAATTAGGAAATGGAAAGGGGAAGATTTTCCTCTGCCCAGGTACCTGGCTGTCCCAAAGACTAGACATGTGAATCTTTTTCATAGTGTTTTGGTATTTGATGTACTCTTTACCCTGCAATACACACACACACACACACACACACACACACACACACACACAAATAAAATTGTTCACACTTTCTCCTTATTAGAATAAGATTTTCAATACATAGTAAATACCTTCACCATGGGGAATTAGCACCCATACATATCACACCCTCATTCTTTCACTCCCTTTTCCGCTCCTCTCTCTCTCTACTCCCCCTTCTCCTGGGCCCCTTCCCATCCTCACTCAGTCTAGCACCATGTGTTCTACCACCTCTTTTATTTTGCTCTTTATGGCTTTAGTTTAAATTGGAATTTTTAACATTTTCCAATTTCTATGCACACTTTGAAAAACAATGTTTTTTTCTTTAGCATCCAGCATTTATTCCAGTACACCTCTCTGGTTATCTCAAAATAAATGTCATGTTTTTATTACCATAAGTATCAATCATTTTTATTTTTACTTTACTTATTACCATGTACATATTGCAAATTTTCTATTTGAGAAAAATAGGAAAAAAGCATTTCAAATTTTACAAAGATCCCTTTAGTCCCTCAAGTTGCGTGTGCATGGATTATATGGGATATAGAAACATTATAATGTAAATACTTAGAATTATAAAAAATTGCTATAATGACAAGGTATCCAAGCAATTTCTTACAGGTTCAGCTCAATAATTACTACATATTAGGTTGCAACCCAAGTCATTTTAGTACCTTACAAAAAGTGAGTTGCTTCAGGCAAGAGTAACACCATGAGAATAAATAAGGTAACAATCATTAATGAACCTTGAGCACAATGGTGTTAAATGTTATAAGTATCATTTGAGGAGGTGGCACTGCAGGAAAGTGAATGAAGAACATTTGCTTCTGAATATTAGAGGTCAAATTTTTCAGCATTGTTTTGGATTTCTGTAGGTTTTTGGATTTTGATTATTTCTTAAAATAATCAGACTTATCAAAACAATCTCTCTCTCTCCCTCCCTTCCCCCTGAGTTTAGCAGTATATAAAAACTCCAGAACCATTTGTATCTATCTCAGTCCTTTCATGAAGACCATTTGTGAAACACTGACTGAATGCTGACTTTGTGCAAGAGTTAGTGTTAAGCTTTCCCCAGAGTCACTGCTACAACAGGGATAGGGAATTACGTCGCATGCTCTAGATACTGTCAACAAGTTTCCTATTGGTCTGAGACAACATTTGTATGCACATCCTAGTAGATTCTTTTTAATAAATTTCTTTATTTATTTGGTAGATGGTCTCGCTCTGCAGCTGGGACTCATAGTGATCCTCTTTTCTCAGCCTCCCCAGTGCTGGATTATAAATGTGCACCCCAATGTCTGGCTTTAGTGGCCAGCTTAGCAAGGGACTGGCACAGCATGTGGTACTAGGAGTTGTTTCCTTGCAGGCACTGAGACTGCTGAGGTATCTCCCCAGCCTTTAGTAAAGTCTCAAAATATGAATTTTTGAGTAATTCCAATATTTTAACAGCAATATTCTGCTGAGTAACTAGCATGTGTGTAATTATCTGTATTTCAGATAAAAGTATTTCAGAGAGAATATTCTGCTGTTCATAGGTAGAGGTTCTCATTGCATAGCTGTCACAAATAGTGAAAGAGGAAGAGAAACGGGAACGAGGAGAAAATAGTGATTTTAAAAATATTTTGTAGGGCTGGTGAGACAGCTCAGGAGTGTAAGCGCCTGCCTAGGTAAGTGCAGGGAGCAGGCTTCCATCCCTGGTACCACATGCTGTGCCGGCCCCACCCCTGGGTGTGCCAAGCTGGCATCTGAGTCTGGGCATGGTGGTGCACGTCTGTAATCCAAGCACTGGGGAGGCCAAAAACAGGGTGATCACTACCAGTCCAACATGAGCAGCAAGACTGTGTACCAAATACATAAAACAAACGAAAAAGAAAAAGACTTTTTAATGTCTGCTGTGGGCTTAGAGTTACAATATGAATTATAATGTGGTTACTTAAAAATTACTTCTCTCTGGCTAGACTAGAAACTAATATTGTCTTCTTGCTGTGTTTCAAGAGACTAAATAATACTTAGGATCATATATTGAGAAATAACTAAATGATTTATATAGGTTATCTTTGCATTGATTGTTTGCCCTTGACCTTTATATAACTTTATTCTGTTGTGTTTTACATAGGCTATTTTATTTAATCATCTCTAAAACCCTGTGTTATGAATATCATGCTGGTCCCCATTTGGTAAATGAGGTAACTTTAGCATAATGATCGATGATCTGCTTAAATTCACATAGCTAATGAAATATGGAGCCCAAATTAAATTTAAGGCTGAGAAGAATATTTCCCATAAAGTAGAAGAAATTTAAAATTCAGGAGCAATCACTTGTACAAACTCCTGCTAGGAGTGTATACTTAAATTGTATTTGTAAATTTTAATTATTTAGTTTTAAAAGCACTCTAAAAGGTTTATAAGCTTCAGATGCCAGGCACTTAGACTTTCTATAACAATTTCAACTTCCAGTTAATAAAACTACCTGTCTGCTTCGGGAAACTTCTTCTGCTTCCATCCTTTGAGCATGGAAGAATTGGATCCCTGAAAACTGAGGCCAACCTGTCTGTTTTCTGGACTCTGTTTTCTTTCTTTCTTTTTTTTCCTCCTCAGGGACTCTGGTACATTTGTTTCCCTCATTTCTCTATCATTTCCATTATTGGTCTGTTTCCGTCTCCGATGTTATTTTCAACATATTTCCATTTAATCATTGAAAAAGGTAAACATTCTCAGTCTTCTTATTTTTATTTTGGTATTTTCCATATTTTTCTGCTTCCTTCCCCTGTGAGCTAATACCCCGAAACTAGATCTGCTTTGCTGTGTGCATTTCTTCATTTAGTCAGCAAACTGTACATTACCTCCTAGGTATCCAATATTGTGCTAAAACCACAGGATTAAAACCAAAGAGCAAGATATTTACAAAGCTGAGACAAGAGAATCATTTGAGTTAGAAGTACGAGAGCAGCCTGGGCAATATAGTGAGACTCAGTCACAAAGACCACAACAATTGAATCATGAGAAACCACAGAAAGGTCAACCTCTTCATTCAATGAGAAGAAAGATTTGCACTAATAATGTTTAGAACATTTTAAGCAGAAAATGTGCTATCCTTTAGACTAAGAGAGAATACCCAAAGGAGAGGCAATAACTGAATGTGTGTCTTTTGAAATATGTTCCAGTGGTCTCTTGACCCTTCCTTTTAGAAGAGACTCACTTTTGTTTTGTTTATTTATTTCATACATGGTCTCACTATGTAGTTCAGAATCCTCCTGTCTCAGCTTCCCCAGCACTGGGATTGCGGCTGGCTCAGCATGCAATACTTGAGGAATCAGCTTGGGTCCTTGTGCTTGCCAGCTTGCTTAGACTGCCGAGCTATCTTCCCTGCACAAAGTGGCATTTTAAAAGTTTTGCCAAAAGAAAAAAAAATGTTTCAAGGTGTAGACATGATATCCTGTCTAAACACTATTAGTACAAATATTTCTTCTCATTAAATTAAGAGAAAGTAGCTGTATATCTATCCTATTTTGTATATACAGAGGCAAAATGGTCTTTATATCCATCCCCCTTTTTTGTTTAGTTTTGTCAGAGATGCGCAAATATTGTGAATTCAGCAAAATAATCCAATATTGTCCAGTAGTCCATAGTAGTAGTGGGTTATCTGTAGGACCGGCAATGTCAGAAATTATTAACTTGAGCCTTTGACAGCTCAGCATATTAATATGGCTTTACTTTTTATACTTCATTTTTATACTTTTCTGCTGGATGGTTAAGACTAAGATAAAGCAAGACTTATGTAACAAGAAATGTAACTTTTGTATCTGACAAAGTCAGTCAAATCCCTTCAGGATGTACCCTGAAACCCTGTACACCAGTGTGTAGATCCTTTGTCAATGTCAGCCATGTGGTTGAGTGACAGCCATTGCTTGACCAAGTTGTTCCCTGTGAAAGCCTGAGAGAATGTTTTCTGTCTAGGTGCCTCTCCTTAGGCGCACTATGTATCTTGTACTATGAATAACTACTATGAAGACAACAATATGCAATATATTAATTATTGTAACTGTTCTACATGCCTGTTTTGAAACTGTTTCTTTGCTATTTGTTTCTCAATGAAATTAATAATAAAAAACGTGTTTGGCCACATGGCTGTTGTGGTTATTGATAAACTTTTTAAGTTTCACCATCATTTGAATTTAGTCAGATTTGCAGTATTTTCTTACAGAACAATCATTAAATTTCACCACTGTTTGTTTCCCAAGTACTATTATTTCATTGTTTTAAGATTAAGACTTTAGAGGAAGGATTTGTTTCTGTTTGTTTTAACAAAATTTAAATTTATTTGACATTTTTCATGAATTAGTGTTCTTCGGAGATTTTGTTGTATTTATTTTTCTTGATTTAATTTTCACTTGATGATAGTTTAATACAATTTGTTTTAAAGATGGTGGTGACCTTGAATTAAGTGGAACAAATGTAGCCCTATACAGGTGTCAGATTCAATTTATGGGAAATATTTGTACTTGTGCTCATGAATAATTTCCAAATACCTAAAATAACCTTGTTTTATTGGGGCAACTCCTAAACCCTCATAAACAGGGCTTTGTCAGCATTTCTATTCCTTGCTTTAATTTACAGAAGTTTATAACATACTCGTAAAACTCACTCTAGGATTAGCTTTGTCAGATAAACTCTTGTCTAGGGAAAGATGTTGCAGTTCCTTTTTTTAAAACAATTAAATGGAATAAGCTGGTTTTTCTGTTCTCACACAACTAAAGTTCATAGACTCCTTGTCTCTACAAATCTCTTCCAAAGGAAAGAAGATGTACTAATTAACCTTTCTGTATTTGCACTACAGCACTTCTCCTTTTGCCTCAGAAAGGACAATTACACAATAATTTAGAGTTTAGAGAGAGGGGATCAGCAGTCATGAGTCCAAATCTCTGTCTGTGACTTATGACTATGAGGTTTGAATGACCTAATTCATGAATATCATGAGTGCTTAGTAGGTGGTAGCTGTATAGTTTTATATCATTTAATTATTTTGTGTCTTATAATTAGCACATAATGAACTCCTGAATCAGATATAATATATGTTTGTTTTATTTTTCATTAATATTTATTGAGTTTTGAAGTGGGTGTTAGAAATGTTAGGTATGTCTATCAGTGGGAAGAAATAGGCTTTCAAGGAGACGAACTATTTACTATTTCTGTAGAATTTCAGGTAAGTAGGAACAAAGACTTCTTGCTAAGGCCAGGGCCTCAGTGACTCTGTTCTAGATGATAGGTGGAAGGTTCAATGTTGTGAAGGTGATGTTCAATGTTAGATATTTACAGAAATAAACATGGCATAGCAGGTCCCTAGCATGTGACAGGAGTTAAGACTAGATGAAAAAGTGGGCTGGTAGAAAGAAAAGGCAAATAAAAACTATGCTTTTGTTCCTCCTCCATTATGATACATTCACAAGTATTCTGTATGCCACACATTGTTCTATTTATTTGCGTATCTTTAAATTTTTTTCAATTGAGTTTATTGATTTATACCTTAATTTTATAGATATTTCTCAAAAAGTTCATGAGATGTATTACGTAATATTTATTGATTGCTGTTAGGTAATCAGTTCCACGGCAATTAATGTAGTTAATGTATCCATCCATTTATATAGTTTTCCTTTCTGCATGCATTTATATGTGGGCGAGAAGACTGACCCAGCAGATCTCCAAAGGTCACTGCTTTTATAGATGGGAATTTGTGTGCTTTGGCAGACATTACCCTATGTCTGTCATTCTGCTTTTTTTGAGATATTGCTTAGATTCCTCACATGTTATCTACATGTAGGGAGAACCATGCTCTACTTGGCTTTCTGTAACGGGCGTGCTGCACTCAGGAAAATGCCTTCCACCTTTCCTGAAA
The DNA here is from genome assembly GCF_000260255.1 of Octodon degus. NCBI lineage: Eukaryota > Metazoa > Chordata > Mammalia > Rodentia > Octodontidae > Octodon > Octodon degus. Next base: position 8,985,765 of record NW_004524661.1, on the reverse strand, counting down.
CAGTATCTGGAACTGGTACTGTGGAATACCTAGTCTCTTACTCTCTTTTCAATTATATTACTGGTTATTTTCAGTATCTTTTCCTCTTGAATCAGTGAAGTTTCCTGAAGATAAATTTTTGGTTCACTTTTGCATTCAGCCACTCGTCAGTCCTATTATTTAAATGCAGGTGGATCAAAAATGCATTTAATTAATTTTTATAAAATAGTTTATCAGGAAATATAAAAATGGTAATTTTATCAAATTTATCCAATACAAGAATTGACTGCTTTTTACCAGGGATTGGATTCAGGACTTTGCACGTGCCAGACAGGCACTTATACCACTGAGCTGTAACCCTAATCCAAGAATTAACTGTTTGAAATGACATCTGCCCAAGTGATGTTCAGGATATTTGATGCATACACAAATGTGTTGCCCACTTGTGTATGCATGGGGTGAGCTCTTAAGTAGTTAATTCCAGTCCTTTCCTTCAAATCCCTGTTTCTTGATGTTAGGCATTATTTGCATGTTGATGTTTCATAACACTGTGTTTTAAATCTTATACCTCTTGGAAAAACAAACTCACAAATCCAGTGTCTAAGTTGAGAAAAGCCTTCTCAAACTCAACAGAGACAAACTGAGTTTATCTCCCTCTCAAATTAATCTCTCTAGAAATCTCTTTCATAATAATAAACACTTCCTACCAGTTTCTCCAGTTGAAGTTTGAGTGGCTTCTTATTTTTCTTCCTTGTAAACATCTCGATATATTGACTCTAGCCTTGAACTACAGAAGGAGCCAAGGGCGTGGAGCCAGACACAGAGATAAGGTGGAGTAGCACACACCTGTAATCCCAGCACTGGTGAAGCTGAAACAGGAGGATCACTATGAGTCTGAGCTGGGTAGGGAGACACTGAACCAAAAAAAAAAAATCTGTTTTCATTATGCTGCTGTAAACTGTACTTTTTTTTTTTTTTTTTTTTTGGTACCAGGGATTGAACTCAGGACCCTGTGCTTGTCAGGCACATGCTTATTCTACTGAGCTATTTCCCCGGGCCCTGTATTTTTCTTTAACATCAGTTAGTTTATAATGTCTTAAGTGGCCTTCCTTCTCCTTCTCTTGCCTCCCTCTGAACAGAGCTGAAGTACGCTAATGAATTCTATTTCATTTTCTTTAAAAAATGAAGATGGCTTTGTTAGCTAGAAAGTCTCTGTGCTCCCTCTCTCCCTCACCTTCCACCTGCATTACCTTCTATGAGTTTTCTTTTATGTTTGTTTCTCTGTTGCATTACACCAATCACAGGGGTTTTCACACCCCCAGAATATGCTTGCTCTCTTCTCAGAAGCCCACTGGCACTGTAAGCTCTGTCTAGAAGTGGCTGCAATTAATGCCTCCACTTGCTACCAAGTTTCACCAGCCTCAGGTACCTATCTCAAGGCCACCTTCTAAAGAAAGCACATCCTATTGAAAATCCACCAGATACAGATAGTCAAGTACTATTGCATCTCATTTACATGTGGAATCTTGAATTAACCACAGTCATAGACACAAAGAAGAGTGATGCCTCCACCAGGGATGAAGGGGGGAGAAAGAAGAGACATTGGCTAGGCATTGCAAAGTTGGAGTTAGGCAAGGGAGTACGTTTCAAGGATCATGTGTATAGCATGGTGGCAAAAGTCAACAACACTTGGAATAACTGAAACTACTAAGAGAAAAATCCTAAAATTGTTCACTGTACATAAAAGAGGTAACTTTGTGAGGTGATTGATAAGTAACCTGCCTGGTTGCTGTGATCATGTTACCATGTAAACATATATCAAAACATCAAATTTTAATCCTTGAATATTTATGATTTTTGTCAGGGCTGCCTTAGTAAATGTGATAAAAAAAAGTCTCTTGGCCACTCCCTCTTCCACTATCCACTCCCTAAAAATTAAGACACACCCATAGCTTAAATCCAATTTTCCTGTCTGGTCAGTTTTCCTTTCAGTTGCTTAGATATGTAATTTCTCCAATGTAACACTTTTGTGCCGTCTTTGTGATATAATTCCCTTCTGACTTTTCTTAACAGGCCTGGCAACTCATTACAGTACATCCTTGTTTCGTATCTAACTGCAGTTATTATTGTCTACCATTCCTTTTAGGTCCATGTTGTATTAGGAAATATTTCTCAAAGGAAAGAAGAT
>NW_004524661.1:8972064-8983498 GCF_000260255.1 Octodon degus | reverse complement strand
ATATAAAGTTTTAATATTTGGACGTGAGAATACTCCAAACAAAACAAAACAAAAGCAGTATCCACTGAATGGCTAGTTATACATTTCTGCACATCATGTTAGATATGTCCTAACATTATAAGGTGATGATAGATAGATGATAGATAGGCACTTATTTGCATAAAGTTGTATGTGTACATATATAACTAAGTAGCCTACCATCAAGTACTATAGGCTACCATAAAGAATCTTACATGGATGAACCAGCGATTCACAATTCCCATCTCACTGTGGTGTTTGCTTCCTAGTTGTTTGCTTCAAGAGATCTTTTGTATAAAGGGGAACCAATATGAATGACTAACCCAGATCCAAAGTTTGATGTTGTCTCACCCTCAGACATCAGTACTTTCTTCATACTCCAGTGACGTTTGTTGGAACATCAACATGCAGAAAACTGTGCAGAAATGGTGAAGTAGCATTTTTGGAGAAGCCTCAGCTATATTGGCATTGTTTTTGTCACATTGGGCTTTAGTGCCAAAACATGAAGTCTGTCAAAGATACTGCTATATCCATACTGTGATGTGGACCCGTTTTAATTTTGTTTATCACTGACTTAATAAATAATAACTAGCTGATTAAAATTATTTTAGAATTGGCATGCAATATATGTGTCCATTGCAGCCGTTTGTTCAGTAGTGGAGAAAAACCTTCTGCTGAAGCTACAGCTGAAACATAATTTGCTGAAAAATCGGCTGAAGCGGGAGGTTCCAGCTCATCGAAACTCAATTTATTATATGCTTAAGTGACTTCTGGAACAGTGGAATGTGCAGGCAGTACAACTAGACAAGGCAAACTTTGTGCCGATAACAAATGTGTAAAACTCCAATACCTAGCGGAGAACTGATAGCAGCCCAAACCCTCTACTTGCCAACCAGTAGAGAATAGGAACATGCTGTTAGATAATTAACATTTTTCTCATTATGCAGGACTGCTTGGTGAATATGTAACCCAACTTTTTTTCCTGCTTGATAATTTGCAACTTTAAAAACAGCATATGATTAAAGCAAAGCACTTTTTTTTTTTTCCTGAGAAACTTTGTAAATATACACTGCAAAGTTGGGATCTATTAGTTTGTGGTTTCGGTTTGGGGTAGCTATCAAGCCTGCTGATTTGCAGCTGCTGAAAATAGGGATGACTACAGTTTTAAGGTTCAGATCCACAATCACGGATGTTAGTGAATGAGATGATAGCTTAGGCCTTTCCTCTTGCACAGTTTTGTTAAGTTTAAAACTTACTACCTTCAAGCCCTGCTATCCTGGCATTGCAATTAATTTGTGATAATTTATGTTTGTATGTTTAGATGCCAATGAATCAAACTTTCAAAGCTAGAAAGACTAATATGAGTTACTGAATATCGTGGTTTACACTGCGATGCCAGCAATCTTGGACACTAAGACTACCGGAAGATCAAAGATTGAGCCTAATGTGGACAATTTGCTAACATGGCAAGACCCTGGCTCAAAATAAAATGTTAAGATGCTGCTGTTGCTGCTGCTGCTGCTGCTGCTGCTGCTGCTGCTGCTGATAAAAGTTAAAGGGATGTAGCTCATTGCAAAAGGGATTTAACTAAATCTCCCATAGGATATGCAAAATGATCAATGATACCAATATTACTAAGATCTTGTGAGGATTCTACATTAGATTAAATATTTTATGTTTGATTTTATATTTGTACTATTTTTATGTAAATGAATTTTAACTATCTTTATGATGATCAAACTAATGACAAATTATATGGTCCACAGATTCCTAAATTACAAAAATGGATTAAATATTTTCCATAAAAATTCTATGCATTCATATTAGAAATATTTTGCAAATTAGAACTCTTTTGTACCTTTTTTTTAACCACAGAAAATATCTAATTTTGAAAGTAATTCCTAACACTCAGCAAAATGCTCTTGTAGAATCATCTTTAGTCATTGTCCAAAGGGTTTCATAGGTATTAAATTCAAAATTGTGTTAAGTAAAGGGTTTTTTATTTTTCCCCACCATAGATATAAATGCATAAGCAAGAAAATCCTTGTGATGCTTAGCTGTCCTCCCTGGCCTAAGTCCAGCCATCATGATTATCAATTTCTTCCAAGATGATAATTAAAATATCAGAATGTTAATAAATAGACACATCATAATTCACTGCATTATAATTCTAAACACATACCATAATAGCTATTTAAAGTCTTTCTCCAAAAAAATTTCTTTATTACCATCATCACCTACTCTTATACTCTTTATAAATTATTTTGTACACGTCATGAATGAGTCTCTGCAGAGTTTCCTTTCCATTACTTTATGTTAAATCTGGCTCCTGCCACCTTTCTTTTCACAGTATTTATTGTAAAGCACACCTCCTGTCTCCACTTTTGTGAACCTGTTAGTTTATAGCTTTGTTTCATTTTCTCAGTTTTCCATCCCAATGTTTAATTTGAAAGATGGTCTACCTTTAGAACGCCTTTATTCTTTTCGATGTCACCCTGGTATTCTCTTCAGTAAGATTAACTCCTATTTCATAGTTTAGCCTTTGAATGTATATGTGTATGAAGACATTTCCTACACCTATTGAGAAATTTTTTTCTGACTTTCACATTGCAATTAACTATATGATCTTTTAAATTTAATTTTTGAAGCCAAGCATGATGTTGCACACCTGTAATGCCAGTAATCAGGAGGATGAGGCAGGAGGACCGTTTTGAGTTTGAAATCAGCCTGGACTAAAAAGTAAGCTTAAGGCTAGCCTGTATTGCATAGCAAGACCCTGTCTCAAAAAAAAAAAAAGAAAGAAAAATTCCATTTCCTCCATGGAAATGAATCCCAAAGAAGCTAGGGATTAAATTATATATATATATATATATATATATATATATTTACTTGAATGATACGAGGTACATTGATGAATAATTATAAGTATATGAACCATCTCATCTAATCAATTTTTTAAATTCTACTATCTAGTAAAATTCTTTACATAACAAATGAAAACTTGGACAGTTAAGCAATATGAACTACTAATGGCATATTTTGTAGATCATATTTAGAACTATTTGTAAACTGTAAATTGAACGCCAATGGCAACTGTTAATCTCCAAATTCCAAGTTACGGAGGCTTTGGTTTTGGTTATTGAATCTTTTCTGAGATAGTCACTTAAGGTGTGATACATACTAAAACTGAGATAGGGAATAATTAAGGCATCATCCTTGCCTTTAAAGTTGTATAGTCTGCTGAATAACATAAAAAACTTAAATATTTCCTGTAGGAAAATATTATAAATTTTAACTGAAATTCTAAACACACTTTCTCTTTTAACATAGAAAATGAAGTTCAGGGGGCTTGGGAGGTAGCTCAGTGGGATGAGTGGCTGCCTGGCAAGTGCAAGGTCCTGAGTTCGATCCCTGATACCTCAATAAAAAAGAAGAAGAAGAAGAAAAAGAAGAAGAAGAAGAAGAAGAAGAAGAAGAAGAAGAAGAAGAAGAAGAAGAAGAAGAAGAAGTAGTAGTAGTAGTAGTAGTAGTAGTAGTAGTAGTAGTAGTAGTAGTAGTAGTTCATCTTGAGATTATTTCTGGAGAGCTGCATCTATTAAAAAAAGAAATGCTATCAGCTTTCTAAATTTAGAGTTGGAAAACATAACAGATATATGAAGAACCATAATTATATTATCACATCATTAAGAATCAGACATCTTCTATATTCCTCATAATGACCAGAAATTGTCAATTCAATAATAATAAATCAATTTTAAGTAAGAGTCTACATGTGGCAATTGTGAAATTAGATATACGTATATATTTTATGCAATAGACGCGCTGCATATTCCATTAAATGCAAAATGATCTTTTCGCTTGTTTTGCTGCATGCCACCTGCCATCAGCCGCTTCTGCATTCTTGTGCCCGTCTGCCGTGCTGCTCTGCCTTGAAGCCCGATGGTTGTGGGCTTAAAACTCACCAACTGTGAGCTACATAAACCTTTTCTCCTTTAAAACTTAAATACATAAGTATAAAATGATAGTGAGGTACATCATAAAATAAATGAGAGGCCAGTCATGAAAGTGTTAGCTCCCGTGTAATTTGTGGCATTCCTAATTTATGTTTCAAATTGGTCTAAGCTTTAGATCTCTACTGACTCTTCACTGCTTATTTCTTCAAGATTACAGCAAAACTCTCGAAAAATCCTGCATGTATGTTTCAAACTTTTAAAAATATTAGTTAGTGGTCTACTTTTAACATTAAAAACTGTTCAGGGTCACAATTTAAATAGTCTTTTCACCCTCTGTGATTTCAGACTTCATTTTTTTTCATAGAAGTTAGATTTATAAGGGCCAGAGAGTTAGCTCAGTGGACTTAGGCAAGGGCAGGGACAGGGTACCACATGCAGTGCCAGCCCCATCCCCCGGACACGCTGAGCAGGCTGCCAGGGCCAGATGTGGTGGTGCACACCTGTAATACCAGTGCTAGGAAGGCTGAGAATAGGAGGACCACTATGAGCCCAAGCTGTATAGTGAAATCCTGTATGAAATACATAATATTAAAAAACTAAGTTAGATTTATTTTCCTGCATATTTATGAAGAGTATTATTTATATTATATTTATGAGAGAATAGACAGTTTGGGAATCAGTATGAGGGTGTGTATCTGTATGAATGTAAATAAACATTCTTGAATAATAATCTCAAATGCTTGTTCGTTTAAATTTTTAAGGGGAAAATTCATTATGCAGGTCATGTATATAATATATAAAATATATATGACTGTATTAAACACAATAATTTATGGCTTATGCAAAAATACATCTTGCAAACCTGTAGTACTACACTGTAATAATTTAATAAAACATTATACTTATAACATTTACTTGTTTTTAAACATAAGAAAAGCAAGTATCTTTTCACATATGTAATATGTATGAAAATATTTGCCTTAGTAATCAGCAGTCAAAGTAAAGCTATACACACACTGTACATTTTAAAAGATATGTTAACATTAATTTCCAAGTATGCATGAGACTTAACTTCCACATGTCTTAGCCAGCATGAGGCATTTTCACTTTTCAATATTTTGTTGTTTTAATTTGGATCTTCACATCATTTGTACTTCTGAGCCCCCTGAATTTCTCCTTCTGTACACTGCCTGCTCAAATACTATTTGCACAATTTTATTAACTCAATTGTGTTTCTTCTATTGAATCTTAGAAGTTCTTTATTTATTTTTTTTAAATTTTTTTATTTATTTGAGAGAGAGAGAGAGAGAGAGAGAGAGAGAGTGTGGTGTGTGTGTGTGGCCAGCTCAGCCCACCAGGGGGCGGGGCTGGCTGGCATGTGGTGCTGGGGGATTGAACCGCGGTCGCTGATGTTTTGCCAAGCTTGTTCTAAGTAGGTGCCTTAGACCACTGAGCCATCTCTCCAGCCCTTAGAAGTTCTTTATATATTCTGTTTATGTATGCTTGTGTTTGTGTGAGACAGAGAATACATTTGTGAGAGAGAAAGGGAGAAATCTTGTCGGTATTTAATTTTATGTGCTTACTTACACTTAATGCCAGTTATTCTGGGAAGAATAGGCAAATGCTGAATATTACAAAGATAATAGGTCTTGAACTATGTTAGTTGTAACTTATATATTCCTTTAAGCTTTTCCAGATATCAACTAATAAGTACATACTTTGTAGTTACAAAAACTGAGGCTAGATAAAATGCTATGATTTGTTTAAAGTCAAATATTATGAAGTATGAGTCAGAGTTACAAGAACATTTTATGTCTCTTATCTTGTTACACATATCTACATAGCACATGATTTATCTATATTTATATGAATTATTATCATATCTTTGTTATATGTACTTAGCTGTATGTATGCATCATCAACTAATGCTTCACATATTCCTCTAAATTATTTTATTGTTATCTGGTATCTTGGTTACTTGTCTTTCCCGGCTGGGACAAAATACCCAACACTCAAAATTATGGAAGGAAAGATTTATTTAGCAGTTCGTGAAGATTTCAGTCCATAATCAGCTTGCTCCAAAGGCAGAGTGGCACATGGCAGATGGCAGTTCATGGTGGCAGAAAACAACAAAACAGCAAGAGCAAAAGGGGAGGAGCAGTGGCGGTGGCAGAGAGCGAGCCTCCTTCCTCCCCTTGTATTGCCTCCAGGCTATCAATCCCAGAGCAGGTGTAGAACTCACACCTCTACTGCCAGTATTGGTTCATAAACTAATCACAAACTCTAGAAACGTGTACCATGACTACATGAGACTTTGGGGGATATCTAGCCAAAAACCATAACATTTGGTGCAATACAAAATAAAGTTTCTTTGAAAATTATTTCATTGTAGCTAAATGTATAGACAATAGTTTTACTTGCAAAACAGACAACTTAAGATGTAAATTATGCTTAATGAAAAAGTCAGGTGAGTATTGCTATATTTTATCTTTCTACACTTTGCTTTGTCGCCATCAGTTCTTTGAGTTTACAGAATTGCCACAGTCTGAGTCCTCTCTAGTGTCACAGAATCCTTATGGCTCCTTCCAGTCACCTCCCTAGTGCACCTTACCATGACAGAGAATGCTCTCTCACATAGATTTCTCAGCCATATTTCCAAATCCCAGGTTTGGATGAATCTAAAATGCTAGCACGTGATCAGTATTCAAAACCAGCTCATGCCTGAAGCTTTAGGATGGCTTCATACTGTCCCTCCTTCAATACAGGGCAAGTGGTAGAAGGGGAAGACTAGGCATCGCATGCACTTGGGCCACACTTGGGAACGCTACGCTTGGGCTGCCACAAGGAGCACAGAACTGAATATTATCTCTGAACTTTTCCCCGCAACCTGTGAAAATATTCTTAATTAATTTTCGTGATGAAGCAGGATAATTCATACAGTATATCAGGTGTATTGAAGACTGAATTCTGTCATGGTGATGATCATTATAAATTATTAGAAAGATTACAGAAAACTTTCCTTCTACTTTCTACCTACCTCTTCTGCTTTTCAACATTTTTCATCTGTCTAACCACTATCTTTTTCTCAACTTAGACATGTTCTCATCAAGAAATCTTACCATCTGCTTGCAAACAGCTCACATATAATGTTCCAAAACCCTGGGCATTTTGTTTTATTGGACATGTCATATTGTGAATAATTATTTAATGCCTGAGTTCCTCCATTGGTGTTAAAATTCTTCAATGCACAGACACAGGTACCACTAGTGTCTTGTTGCTATAATATCTCTTATGTTGTAATTTTTGTTGAATCAAAAGATGAGCATATGCATGGATAAGTGTTTTACTTTCTAAACTCATGTATGTTTGAGTGAGTGGATGGAGAATGAATGGATGAGTTTCCAAACACCTACATAAATGGATGGGTGACGTGCTTAACACACACTGGAGGAAAGATCACAATGTCTGTTATAACTACGGCAAGATGATTTGAGTGCTGACTTTTTGAAAATTCCTAAACCACACCAAATGTTATGGTTCAGAGGGACAGAAAACAATATAAGGAGATTGGTGATACGCTGAATTGTGCTTGTTGTGTGGTAGATAGTGTATGGAAAATACATGGGTTTTAATATGCCTAAATTTCCCTCCCAACACATTAGAAAATAATTTTTATAAACATATGTCTACCTCAACCTGCTATTTTCACTTAGTATTAAGGTGAAAATATGAGATATTTTATTGCCCATATTGCTAAATTCACTATTCTACATTAAAAACTCAGTGGATTCTTGGAGATGATTCATTAGACAGTTTAATCTGATCATGAAAATCCCAACACAATTTTGAACACCTTCCAAACTTGCAACAGACTGCAAGGAACACACCTTGATAATGTACATGGTGATTCACCCAGAATATGAAAATGAGATTTGTCAGGTATGTATTTGACTGTTAGAAAAGCTGTAAATAGTTCAGTGTTCACATAGTTTCAGTTCTAAGAAGTATTGTTCGGCTTGATTTGACATCTTTGAGTCTTGTCAGTATGACCCAGCTACTTCATGGTGCTTGCTTGAGAAATGTTTTGTACCACAGCTGCAGTACTGACCCCTGTATGCTAAATTTAGGAAGAAAGAAAACAATACTTTTTTCACCTAAATTGACCTATGCCACATTAATTATTCATATCCATTCCTGATTACATTTTATCTGTCATTCATCAGTATTAATTCTCTGTACAACGTGGTTGAATGCATATGAACTTTTCAGCTTGATTTAGTAGAATTAATTAATGGTGATCGGACATATGAATTTTAACAATTTGGAATGTGTTTACTGAATTAAAATAACCTTTGGAGCCTAGTATATGTCTGCTGAGAAAATATTTTGTTTCTTCAAAGAGAAGCTTTGAAATTATGTATAAATGTGGTAAGCCATTGTGTATGTTGTGTGTCTCTGCTTCATATGTCCTGAGGATTAAAAGCACAATACCTGAAGTGTGCAAGAATAAATACACTTGTATCAGTCAAAAGTACAACAAGATGAGTTTTGTATTATTTATTTTTAAGAGTAAGCCAGCTCAAACTAAATGTCAAACATAATTTTGCATTCAACATTTTAAATTTGGGATTTTCCTTAGAGAAAATCTTAGAACTCATGCCTTCTTGCCAAATGTGCACTTGCATAAGTGAGCGATAAATTCATAGGTCACTTTGAGGCCGGGCACCAACCTATTCATGGCTAGGTACAAGCACCGAAACTTTCAATCTGAAACGGATTTACCTTAGTTAGGACTTTGCATCCCCTGTGGAAAATAAAACACATTGCAGTCTTGTAGTTCTATATATACATATAAAAAAAGAGAAAATGCTAAATTCTGTTTATTTCTACATTCTTTCCCTCAACTGCTACAAACATAAATGCAAAATGAATGTTGACATATTTGTTTAGCATCCCTGAATAGATTAAACTGCTTTAGCACTTCTTCTGTAATCATGGTTGAAAAATAGAAACTGACATTTGCATTCCTGAATAGATTAAATTGTTTTAAAAGTTGCTCATTAATCAGACAAAAAATATTTTTTAGATGTAGGAGTATGTAGTTGAAATTTTCCTTGCAACCAAGTTTCTTTGCAATTTCATGGTAAATACTATTTTCCTTTGCTGTACACACATGAAATCAGTATATAACCCATCCATTTCCTCCTTCTTGGAGTTCCTAAATAGGAATGGATATTGATCCGGTGTGGAGTGCGTAGAAAGAACACTGGACCTGAATTGTAAAGCTGACTGTAAATTACTAATGATGCGTCTTTGGTGAAAGAATGAAAGGAAGTAGAAGTTTTAACAGTTAGAAATTTCATAGAGGTGTATTGCAAGTATTTGAAAGTTGTTCTTCAAAATTAGGATTGTTAGGCACATCGAGGAGATGAGGAAAGGTAACCTGAGAGATATTCAGTTGTGTCCTACAACATTACGACTAAGTAGTACAGTCAGCATTGAGCACTATATCAAGTTCTCTTTCGAAAGCTCGGCTCTCCCCACGCCATGATGCCTAGTTAATACTATTTTGCTCCTTTATAAAATGAAAGTTTTTGGTTCTAATTCTATTTTTAAATTTCTATAGCCATTGTTTATATAAATCTGGGATTCTTAATTCCTTTTTTCTTTCAAAGTAAGGATATACTACTTGGATTATATATAACATATGATCTAAATTGAACCACTTTTACTCAATTTACCATGCAAACACTCCAAATTCTAGAACAGAAGTGGATAGGATTCCAACAGTGTCAACTCAGGATTTTGTTTTGTTTACTCAGTCAATGATTATCAGTGGCTCTGGAGTTCAGACAGGCTTCATGACAGGAAATAAAGACACATTCCAGATTTTGAAGATTCCTTTCAAAACATGTCATAGGAATATGAAAATTAAACAGAAACCAAGCACTTCATGAAGTCGAAATGCTAGAAATCAGAGGTTAGGGCTGCCCAAGTGCTGAAATTTGTGAGATGGGGTACTGGAAACTATTGGTCAGTGGAAAAGTATTATACATTTCCATAGGATTACACTGTAACCATTAGCGTGATTTTTTTTTTTTTTTTTTGTTCTGTACTAGGAGTCAAACTCACAATCTTACACTTGCCAGGAGGCACTGTGTGGCTGAGATATATCCTTGGCCCTAGGCTGATACTAACACACATGTGTCATGCAAAGTATTGTAAGGTTGAGTAAATGACAGCTACTAGAGGGCTGTAACATAATTTTTAAAAATAATTTACACAATGCTGGACAACAGTGCTGCTCAAAGTATCAACAGTGGAAGAAACCCTTGAAATAGATCAAGTCTTCAGTTTTTTGTGTAGAAAAGTCGTCTTATCAGTATATCTACTCTAAATTCACTGTGAGTCAAAATCTAAGCTTCAAAAGAAAAAACTATGCAACTCAACTCATGTGAAAGAAAGAAAATGTAATGGAAGCTCTAAAAATGTTATGGCCACAATAGTTACATTACCTCTGAAATGAACAACCATAGTTTCCAACTAACAGAAAACAAGAAAGAAATTCCGAATATGATAAAATATGAAAAATAGATTTAGGGTGAATAATTATTGTATACAATCTACAAAACTAATAAAACTTCAGTTATAGTCAAACTTTAAGAATATAAAAGAGTGAGAAAATACTAAATCAGCTATAAATTAAAAGAAATAGTGTGTGTGTGTGTGTGTGTGTGTATAAAAAGGGAAACAATCATTGTTGATTTCTTATTTGAAACAATGTAAATCAGAAGACAATGGAACAACAATTTGGGCCAAGAATAAAATTATACAAATATAAATACAAGGTCTATATTTTGATACTTCCTTCCTTTTTTTTTTTTTTTTTTTTTTGTTGTTGTTACCAGGGACCAACCACAGGCTGCTGGACACTAATCTATCTCCGTGGCCTATATTTATAATGATACTAAAATGAAGACTTTTTGTGAAATCTGAGAAAATATGTGAAAAACAAGAACTGCCTTAAGAAAACATTAAAGTACTTTTCTTGATGATAAATGATATTTATGAAAGGAATATTAAGTCTATATGAAATGTTAAAAATGCAAGATAGTATAAATATATGGGCAAATAAAACAAATTTATCTTTACAAAATTATACCTAATAAAGGAAGAATTTTCTATCTGTAACTTATGTAGTATTAGAATATTATGAGAAACAAATGCTAGTTAATAGAATATTTGGTTCTAACATACCTAAACATAACTTCTAAGTAATAAAGCTAAATAAAAGGATATAGTAACTTTATGACTTAGAGTGGGAAGAGACAGCATTTTTTGGAGGAAGAATAAAAGATTTATTAAAATCTAACTAATTTAAAGTCTGACCGATAATGACACAATTAAAATCACAAAGCAAGCAGTAGACTAGGAGAAAATACTCTTCAAAAATATATATGGTA
>NW_004524661.1:8963810-8970869 GCF_000260255.1 Octodon degus | reverse complement strand
GCAATAGACAGTTTCAACACAGGTTAGTAGGACAGTTTCAAATAATTAATATATTGCATATTGTTATCTTCATAGTAGTTATTCATAGAATAAGATGCAGACATGATATCCTGTCCAAAAACTGTTAGTACAAATCTTTCTTCTCATTGAATTAAGAGACAGTAGCTGTATATCTACCCTAACTCTTTTGTATATACAGATACAAAATGGTCTTTCATTTGTATGCTCTTGATCTTATTCTCTACTTGTTTGTGTATGAAGGCTGCATTTCAGACCCTTACATTATCAGGTTAGAGTTTTAGAAAAGAAACACTTGAGGCAAAATAGATGTATTCTGAGTTTTGAAAGTTGATTAAAATCATAATTACTTTGCATGTTTTGACATAGATGGTTAAATTTTATATATAACATTTAATACAATGTGTGGAAAGTGGGAGACATGCAATAAAGTTTGTGTAAATAAATTCTTAGTAAGTGGGTGAATGACTAATATACATAAAATTAAATATATTTTTATTGTTCTCATAACATGAGAATTTGAGGAGAATAATTTGGGAATCACCAGCTTTTCCTAATGTATTAAATTTTAACATAGCAGGTTATGTATAGAAAAAAAACAGAGAAACTTTTTGCACAATTACCATTTCAGTTTATTAGTTGCCATCATCACTCTTGAAAAGTTACATTGATGCAAGCTCTTTTTTCTTTAGAATGGTGAATTCTTCATGTTAAAATGTACTAAATAGCTATTCTACATAAAGGTTGTATTTTGACATGTAGATTTCAGGTAAAGAGACGCTCATCCATTTGCATGCCACAATAGATTCTGTTCAGCACCTATCATAAAGAACAAAATTGAACTGTGCACCATTCATTCCGAGTGAATTTCCAATTCTTTTCTTATCTGTGTGAAAGCAACAAAAATGAAGAGAGGTGGCGTTGCCTATAAATATTGGAGTGTTTCTTAGGTGTGCTCTGCCTACTTTCCCTTAGTTATTCTTATGTTTATCATTAATTTTGCTATAAATGCTCTTTAATATTCCATAAAAGTGCAAGTGGTAGGGAAGGTTACTGTGAGGTTGTAAAGACTAAAGAAAGGTATGAAAAAGAAAAATAAATTTGTTTTCTAACATAACTGTCTCTCTTCTCTTAACCTGCTGGTGACCAGGCTTGTTTTTTCTTTAGTAAATACAGTCAAGATTTGTTATCATATGTAATATTTGTTACTTTCAAATTGTTGCTTATTATTTATACAAATTTGATTTTGCATGTAATTGATCTTTTTCTACCTATAACATTATGTAACTTGTGTTAGGGTGGACAGCATCATTTTTGCTCATTAAAATTAATGTAAAATAATTTTTCTATTATACATTTTTCACTTAGCATGTTTCCAAGGCCAATAACAAAGAGTAAGCAAGTGTTGGGAACATATTATTTCCAAAACAGACTGGTGACTTTGATTAAAATCAATATTCTTAAATAACTAGCATTCTACCCCCAATAATATTTCTAGGTAGAAATGTTAACTGTGATAGTCTAGATTTTTTTGTTTGTTTATTTTTTTTGCGGAACCAGGGATTAAACTCAGGCCCTTGCACTTGCCAGAGAAGCGCTTATTCCACTGAGCCATCTCTCCGGCCCCTAAGGGTTTTTTAATCTTTCACATTTTCCCCTTAAACTTCTAGAAATATGTTCAAGAAGTCAGGGATATAGCTTAGCTGTACATTACTTGTGTGGCAAGCACAAGGTTCTGAGTTCAATTCCCAGTAGGCCTCCCCCAACCCCGCAAAAAAAAAAAAAAAATCTTTCTCAAATGCAACAGTCCTTGAGCTTTCTGTGTTGTTTATTGACTTCACATTCTCTCCTCCATCCAAGGACAAATTCATGTGTTGTTTTCTGAAATGCTTACCTCAGAATAATTTTTGACAAAATCCCATCAGTGAGTCAGGTATTGAAATAAGAAGCATGAGTGTCCTGACGAAGTTTCAAATATACATACACGTTTCGTATGCACATGCTTCCCAGTCAATATTTGCAAGTATTTCGATTGCTTGTTTTCTGGGAAATTAGCATCCAGAGAAACAAAATGGTCCTTTCTTTCTTCCTGTCAATATGTTATTTCATTTTGCTTTCATCATATACTCATCTGTAGAGAAGTAGAGTCACGGATCCTTCATAGAAGCTGGCAAGCTCTAGCATAGGTGCAAGAAAAGCAAAGATTCCCATTCATTTATACATTCATTTCATAACTGAGAGTATGTTTTTCTTTTCAGACACTGTTTTGGTCCAGGCTTTTCACCTAATAATCATGGTTCTCATGTAAGGAAATGATTATACACTAGAACACCATTAAACAAATGATTAATTTAAATATAATAGGGTAAGCACCTGACTCTGAAAAATTGGTGGTAAAACATTTAAAAAATCTTACACAAAAAATAAGAGCATTAAGGCCAATGAGATAACTCAACAGACTAAGTGCCTGCTCTGGCAAGCGCAGGGACCAGGGTTCGATCCCTGGTCCTGCAGGCCTCCCTGCCCCTGACCCTGGGGAGCACTGAGCTGGCAAATTCTGGACATGGTGGCACATGCCTATAATCCCATCTCTGGGGAGGCTGAAAACAGAAGGGTCACTATGAGTCTGAGCTGTGTAGTGAGACCCTGTACCAAATGCAAAATGAAAAAAAAAAAAAAAAAGAAACAAAAGAAACAAAAAATAAAAGCACTATAGAGGAAATAAATTTTAAGTTCTGAGGTCTCTTATCTACAATTTAGGGCACTATTTCCTGTTTGAAGAAAATATAGACAAGCACTGAGTGCACAATGAAGAATACTTCCGCTGCTTTCCTTTCCCTTAGAAAGGACCACGGATGCTGTTTATCGTATTGCCCAATATTCTCTACCCAGCTCCCCTCTATTTTTAATAATAACCAGAATTTGGTTTGTTCACATCCCTTAACTCAAAGTGATCCAGGGAAAGAAAATTGCAGCTAAGGTTCCTGGCTTATCACTTCAAGTTCCTGGAGTAACCTCAACTGACTTAAGTCAGATCGAGCTTCCTATCTCCCTATCTTCTGAGTTCAGCAGTCACAGAAGTGTTATTTGGTATGTCCTTCTGGGTGGTGTGATGTGCAAAGGTGATAACTGGGAATCCTATTAGTTCTTTTATTTATTTATTTTTTAGCTATGGCAAGAAAGCCTGAAGAAAAATAGAAAGAAATAAAATTTAAGCTTTTTAATCAAATGAAATTTGGTTTTTTGTTTTTGTATTTTAGGGAAGTATCTACAGGGTGTTCAGGGTCTCACTACTAGATCAGACTCCTAGTGATCTGCCTGTTTACAGCTGCCCAAGATCTGGGAATACAGGCATGTACCACCATGCTCAGTCTCAAATGCCATCTCAGCATGCCCCTGGGGCAGGGCTGACACAGCAGGCCCGGGAGATTGAACCCCCAGCTCCTGTGCCTTTTTGAAGATGCTTTAATCCACTGAGCTATTTGGCCAGCCTTTCAAATGAACTTTGAAGGAGCTAGGAAGATAGCTCAGTGGTCTAAGTGCCTACCTAGCAAGCCCAAGAACCGGGGTTTGATCTCTGGTACCGTATGCCATACTGGCCCCCAAACCAGGTGTGGTAGTGTGTGTCTGTAATCCCTGTGCTGGGAAGGCTGAGACAGAAGGATCACTATGAGTTCAAGCTGTGCAGCAAGGCCCTGTACCAAATAAGACAATAAATAAAAAGCTAAAAAAGAAAAAACTTTGAAGGCAATCTTGAGTCTTCACTTCTAGATGTGAAGCCCCACATCCCTGTGTGTGTGTGTGTGTGTGTGTGCGCGCGCGCGCACGCACGCTAGGCTAGATTTCTAGGGAAGGAAACTTTGAGGATCATAGAAATTTATCAGGCAATATTCATGAGATCTTCACTGTGGAAGAGAAAAAATCAGGATCAGAGAGAGGAAGAAATTAGGATGCAACAAAATCTCACCAAACACCTCAACAAGCCATGGAGAGATCTGAACCAGAGTTCCTCTGTGGTAGACCCCAGTTAGGAGGTGGGGACTGGTGACTGTATAACCCTCTGCAAATTATATGTGGAAAGTGATGTGGCCCCAAGGGCACTGATACACAGCTTGTCTGTTTCAACTGTTGGAAGGCTACGTCTCCAGTCCTGAAGGACAATCTGAGCTGTGCACTTGTTAGGTTTGTGTTGCAAGCTACTAAGTAAAACTTTAGCTTTCTGCAGTTACATGGTGGTCATATGAGTTGGAGGACAGAGTTGTACATATGCCCTGCTGCATGAGGAGAGAGGGCATTATGACACACCCTGTAAGTAGAGATTGTATGGTGTATCCTCGGACAGGTGTCAGGCTGAAAGCATAGACACAGAAACAAGGAGCCACATTACCTGGGATCAAATCCCTTCTGTAACCCTCACTGGCTCATCTCAGACTATGCTAATTACTCTCTCTATATTGTAGTTTCTTCTTCTGTAAAATAAGTATGCTATCAACTTTACAACTTAAAACTATTAATTAGTTAAGGCATAAAGAATAGTAACTGGAACATAGTCAACTAAAGCATCCATGATTAATTTTAGGCACATATTGAATATTTTCTACGACATGTTTTGGTCCAAGGATACATTATCTTCATAGCACTGAGCATTGAACCCAGGGGTCTTGTGCATGGCAGGAGATTGCTCTATCACCGAACTTCATAAGGGCAATAAAACGCTTGTATCATGCTTATGCTTAAAGTTTTATTCCCAAGATGTGTATGAGATTTTAATTAACTGCATAATAACACATTATAAATAACAGATCCCATTAATTGGGGGTAGACATTGGAGAGCTTAGTATGGAAATAAAATCTCTGTGTGTGAGTCTGAAAGGACGGAGATGCTAAAGTGGAAGGAATACAGCACGCAATACCCAAACTTTTAAGTGTGAACGATTAAGTCGGTCCATGACAAAATGTTGATCTGATTCTCTAGTGGCACCTAAAGTATCACCTTGTGAATGTGTTACCAAAATGTTTATTATATGGACAGGAGGGGGGAGATAAATAGAGGATTTTCTATGTAAATAAATTCTCATAATTTATTCAAGCAATTTCTACATATGTAAGAAAACTCTTGAATAATGCTAATTTAAATTTAGCACTTTTTTTAAGTGCTAAATTTTAAGCTTAACAAATACTGTGATATATATGTGTACTTGAAGCACAATGATAGCAGCAATGATTTAAAATTCACTAATATCAGGTTGGGGGGATAGGTCAGTAGAATAAGCACTTCCCTGGCAAGCGCAAGGGCCTGAGTTCAATCCCCGGTCCTGCAAAAAATAAAAATAAAAAATAATAAAAAAAATTCACTATTATCAAAAAGTAGGCACATTGTTAAAAAAAGTGGGAACACGTGTTTTATAAATAAAGGTGGCACTTTTTTATCTTTTGCATCCCTGAAAGGTTTGAAACGTATTTGAGATTGGTTCTGCTTTACTTCTCATTTTTAAATTAAAATCTTTGCTAAATAAAATTAGCATTACCACACCTCTTAGATCTGAAAGGGATTAAGTCTCCTCTGCTTATTAATCTGTTAAAAAATTGATTTAGACTTGACTTTGGTATGAAGTGTAACCATCAGAGAGAAATGCTTCACAAAGTTCTTTGAACAAGTTAATGCAAGTCTATATTTATTCTTCCTGCCTTCAGCATAAAATGCAAAACTCCATCGTTACATGTACTATCTCAACATACTATTTCATAATACACCTATTTTGAGTTATTTCAAAGTTTTCAAAGTATGAGTATTAAAGTAGAAATGTGATTCAAAGCAAAAGTCTCAGAGGTCAGAATCTGAACCATTTTTTGGAAGGCCAACAAGCTGTATGAAGAAACTTGGATTTTTTTTTTTTTCTGAATGCCCCTCGAGCTTTCGAGAACAAATGATATTTAATTAAGAAAGTACTGCTCTGACAGTTTGCTGTTATAATAAAATGAATTTGATTTTCAAGTTCTCATTTCTGTTTTAAAGCTTAATTGGAGTAATTCTTTTGCTTGTTAGCTCTTTTCTTGGGGGTAATTAGAATTTATTTTGTGTTCCTCTTGACTGTTGCATTGTATGAGACACTTTGAGGTATGAGTAACTGACACCTTAATCCAAATAACTAGTAACAAACAACAAAGATCAGCACCTGCCCGGCAAATGCAAAGTCCTGAATTCAATTCCCAGTACCAAAAATAATAATAAAAAAGAAAGAAATGAAGGAAGCAAGCAAGCAAGCAAGCGAGAGAGAAAGGGAAAGAAGGAAAGATATGTTAAGATAGAATTTACCTTTCCAGGCCTTGTCAGAAAAATGTGATGAAATGCAGTTTGTCCTCCACAAAGGCATGAATAAAACCTGGAACCCAGAAGCCAAGACATCCTTGTCACCCCCCTGCTTTGCACTGCTCTGCCTCTAGTTTTCTATGGAACTGTGGTCAGCTCGGAACCCATCCTGCTTTCTCTAACTAGATGTCACAGTTTGAGCTGATACACACTCTTGTTACTACCTGGAACCTCTGAATCTGATTTGAAATCCTGTGCCAGAGAATGTGATTGGACCAGTTTGGACACCAGGTTTCAGGCTTGATCCCAGAGGGCTTAGCCAGTGGATTACAGAAAGACTTCTGTTATCCATTCCGCTAGAGTTAGGATCAGAATCAAATGGGAGACATGAGCCCAGTGAGTGTGGATATTCAGGGAAGAGGACAGAGATATGGGTTCTAAGAGTCTCTCGGTAGGAGGCAGAGACACGGAAAAATATTACTGAGCTCCACACAAACCTAGCCCATTGAACTGAATAGTCTAATCTCACTGAATTTCTTAAATCAATTTGTAGTATTATGAGTTTACTAAATGTACCCATGACTGGAGAGAGAGCCTCATTTCTGTCAATAATCTTTAAGGACTTGGAGGAGATGAAACTGTTGGAAGGCTACGTCTCCAGTCCTGAAGGACAATCTGAGCTGTGCACTTGTTAGGTTTGTGTTGCAAGCTACTAAGTAAAACTTTAGCTT
>NW_004524661.1:8955208-8963685 GCF_000260255.1 Octodon degus | reverse complement strand
CATACTGTAGACTTGAGATTTGCTTTCATTTGGCTTCATGACTGCTTTAATCATCTATTTCCCAAGTTCAATCTCAAAGTTTTGGCATGCAGTGTCCACATTTTAGTTGAAATACACTTTCCATTCTTGATTTCTGGAAGGAGACAAGGAAACATTCACCCTGGATTTATTCAGCTTCTTTTTCACCTCCTGAAATAATCAAAATTTTCTAGGATTTTAGCAACAGGCAGAATGCTACCAAATGAAAAAGTCCATGGGACACTACTGTCTCATTTTAGCTATCAGCCTTCTGGACATAGGTGCAGCCTGAACCTCACCTGTCTGCAGACAGAGTTCTCCTTTTAAGAGAGATATGGAACCCATATTACCTGTGAAGGCAAGGATTTAACCAATTTTAGATGATATAATCATCAGGTTCATCTTGACAATTATCATTTCTCTCAAATACTCAATTTAAATTTTGATTTAAGCAGCAAAACATAATAATGGATTCTTTTTTCCCTCAAACATTCAGTGTCAAGGACCAAATATATTTCAGTGGATTTGTCTTCAAATGCTATCTAAAAAGCAACAGGCTTCAAGCTCTGTAGCTGTCCAATGATGCATCTGAAAAATGAAATAATAAGTCTTAGTGAGCAAAGAACATATTTTTGTGTAGACTCCTTTAATTTTTTTCCCTAACACTTGAAAAATAATCTTCTAAAACAGTTTTTTTTTTTATTTTGATTGAGTTTTTTTGCCTTTTTTTAAATGCATTTGGTACAGAGTCTCACTGCACCATTTGGGCTCGTAGTGATCCTGCTGTTTTCAGCCTCCCCAGTGCTGGGATTGCAGGTGTGTGCCACCACACCTGGTCTCTGTGGTGGGCAAGCATGCCCGGAGGGTGGGGACCATACAGCATGTGGTGCAGGCGCTTAGGCTGCTGAGTTATCTCGCCAGCCCTTTTTAAAAAATAAGGACATTTAGCACCTGAAAATATTCTCTTGGCCTCTGGTAGACACGATCCTCAGCTGCACTAATAATTTAATAGTGTGGAGTAGCCCTGTGCATAATGTACATGTTGTATGGCCTATAATTACACCTCTGTAGGTGGAGGAAATTTGAGCATACACTTGGCAGTCCAAAATCAATTTCTTCTATATAGACAACGCAATTCCCTAAAGGCAGTTGCTTTTCTAATCATAAGAATGCATTTGCAGTATGTGAAAATAGTCCTATCTTGAACAAATCCTTATGTTTTTTAACCTCAAAATTTATTGAAAGGAGTCTAAAAGCAAAATTAGATTTGTTTATGTAACTCAGAAAAAAGTGACCAAATTCAAGACAGCTTTACTGAGTAATAAAATAAATGAATGAATGAATACAATGTTGGAAATACAATGCCCCATGAGTTTGGTTTGAGGAAGAACAAATCATAGTTATTTTCTTTTACACAAAAGAAAACAAAAATATCAGAGACAGGGCAATGACCCAGCATTGTAGTTTTCCCCTAGCATACTGGTTTTTCTTGTGTTACTCATTTTCCTAATTAGTCCAGCTTTTGTTAGATTTGTTGAAGGATTTGCACAAGGCTGAAGCACTTGGCCTAGTTGACAAGATCTTTTAGTTGGCTTGGACCATGTCTAGTCCTCATTTGCTCCCATGTAGAAACCATATTTGCAGAAGTAGAATGCTTTTGTATGGACTGAATAAAAGACCTCAGGGTAAGTTTTCTCTGACTGTGTAGCAACTTTCTAGCGTGAATTGAAACCTACAGTGGATTTAGGAATTTAGGACAGAATATCAACAACTACAACACAATTATAAACAACAAATCTTTTCAGGTCCTTAATTGGATTAAATCAATTTTCCCCTGAGAATTCATACTGGATATTTCTTTTATCTTTTTATATACCAGAGATGGAGTCCAGGTGCTCATATCTTTGATACAAGGCTAATATGCTACTTCTGGGCTGTATCCATCCCCAGGCCCCATCCACTACTTTATCTTATTAGTTTGTTCAAATGACTCTTCATAATAATATTAAATTTGAGCTTATTTGACCCTGAGTAAATTCAGCTGCCCTTCAGCTGTTTGGATGGAAAATTTGATACACAGAAGCACCTTGTCCTTGTGATACTGAATTCCCACCCTCTTAGTAAAGCTATATGGAAATGCTAATTTATCTTGCACTTTCTGCAGCATGTCTACAAATTTAGTTAATAGTACTTTATCTAATTCAGGCAAGCTAATATTGTAACACAATTACATTGTAGACCACTACCAATGATTTTTTTTTTCTTTTAGGTAAGTTCTTTTTGAAAAAACTAGATTACAAAACTATTTTTTAAATTAAAAAATAAAATTAAAGATATATGATTGTTTGTTTTCAAGAAACAAACTGAAACAAAGATCTACTAGATACGACCTTTTAATCCACTAAAGAGATTCTAAACTTCAATAATTGATTTTTTTGAAATCAATGAGCATTTTATTTATATCATCATCAGTAGCCTTATAAGTTAAAATATTCCTAAAACATTCCTATAAACCTCTATTGAAATTTATTTTTCTTACCTTCTGGAAAAATTATTGAAAAACTACTAGGTCATTAAATGGCATGCTGTAAGCTAGACACACAGATTGTCTGATTCTAATCGTGTGTTTTCAAATAAAAGCATCATCCAGATGTACTAAAGGAAATAGTAATCACACCCAAGTCTCGCCACCTCTAATGTATGCTACTCCACTTGGAGTTTTTGCCTTTGAATCTTAATTTTAAAAAGCTTTTAATGAGAGGCAGCCTGAGTGTGAAGTTGTCAGTTTTAGTGTTGTCCTTGATGCATACTGAAAAAAAAGAAGAAGAAGAGATTTCACTTTTAAAAGAAGCTCTCCTTTCTTGAGACATTTGTATTCAAACATGGCTCTCTTTCTCCTTCTTTCTCCTGGGAGAATAGCTCTACTCTTCAAATGAAAAGAAATAATAAAACACATCAGGAACAGCAGACCTCAGACCTAACGTTTCTCTCCTTGTCTTGGAATGTTATTTCCATATAGAAAGCTACTCTAATGGGACACTTGTAAATGGCAGGGAATTTAGCCCTTGTGGAGTCCTCTCCAGAAATTGGATTTTTGCTTAAGCAAACCATGCAGCAGGGGAAAAGCTATTTATTTGGCGGCCTGTTGAAGAGCCTTATAAAAATACAATCCAGTCTGCTCTGACCGTTGAATCAGTTGGCATATGTAGGAACACAAAATCCAGTTACTTTCGTAAGGTATCAGGTAGGCTCTTTCGTGTAACAGTTAATCTCAGATACACTTTAATGATATTTTTCTTGATTACCCTTTTCTCAGACATAAAAGCTTTTGCAGTTTACTTTTACATTAAGGAAGGGGAAAAGGCTTAGACGAGTTGCCAACTTCTCCCCAGTCTTTTGAGGGATTATTTCAAATCTTTGCTATTCAAATACAAGCACATTCATAGGAAGCAAAGTTAATCTTCAGTTTACAACATTTAATAATGTCATTCAAAATGCCTTATGACAAGAAGTTTACCTTCTTATATCAGATTTAGTTTTGAAAAGGTTCTTATGATTTATATAGGAAATGTTTCATAATCTTCTCATTTTCCTCACAATTGAAGTGTCAGACATCCTTCTGCACCCAGGGATGCTTTTCTTCTTTAAGCACATCCCCACCCAGTGTTTCTCTCTGCTCTCCCAAGTACCATTCTGATGGATAAGAGGAACTGTCTCTGCTGAAGGATTTTCCTTCAGAGGCGAGAAAGATCAAGGTAATTCTTACAAGGTGACAGACCTACTAATTTAAGCCTCGTGAATATTCACTTACACTTTTTGACATTTTGGTGGGTCCTATGTGGAGTGGAGCCTCTTCATTGTATTTCCAAGACACAGATTTTTCTATAAGAATATGATTTCTGCTTTTCTACTCACAAGTTTTATCAAGGAATAAATATCAATGAATAAAATACATACTTCTCACTGCTTTTTCTTCCTGCTCACCTCTCAAGCCATGAAATTTACTTTTTCATTTCAAGCAGTACTCTATCCTGAAGGAGAATGTGGAGCAATGATAGCTACCAAGTGTAATATGCCCATGATTTAGCAAGGTGGAAGGTTTTCTCACATGATCTCAGAGGCTTAACTCAGGTAGAGATCCTTGCTACTGAACAGAGTTCTGGATTTTGCCTGGCCACCACCTAGGAATGATGGTTGGGACAAATGGAAGAATGAAGGAATCAGTGAGAGAAAGTTGGGCAAATAGTCACGGCAAACATTTTGCTTATGTTGCATAACAAGCAACGTTTGGGTACTTTATCACTGTTGATCATACAAGTAAATTTCATATAGATTGTGTAAGAGTTTATAGCACATTCTCTTTTTGTTGTTGTTTTCTGAGAAAGAGTTTTGCTATAAAGTTGATTTTCAACCTGCTGTGTGCTCCAGGCTTAAACTTAAATTCATTATGGACCACAGGTTGGCTTCAGCATCACAGAGATTCTCCTGCATCAGCCTACTTGAGGACGCAGATTACTGATTTTTGCTATCATGCCAGGCCATCAATTTCATGTTAAGTGTCCCTGTTTTTGTTTCTTCACAAAGGTCATTCTGATTCACAGTAAATGGTCAAACACCCCAAGAGGAATGGATGAAAATATACATTGACTTAACATAGCAAGATACATTGTTTGAAATAAATTTGGAAAAAAATAATTCAGTCTGATATTTTCTGGCTTTTAAGCCTAAATCCTAACATAATGATTAAAAATGTACACATTTTTTTTTTATTTTAGGGTAAGGTCTACAGGGTTCTCAGGGTCTCACTACTAGATGAGAGACTCATAGTGATCCGCCTGTTTACAGCCTCCCAAGAGCCAGGATTGCAGTTGCGTGCCACCACACCCAGTCTCAATTGCCAGCTCAGCATGTCCCTGGGGCAGGGCCAGCACGACAGGCCTGGGGATTGAACCCCCAGCCCCTCTGCCTGCTTGCAGGAGGCACAATTATATTTTTAACTGAAATTTCCAAATTAAAAATAATTATGTCTAATTTGAATGGAACACAAGAGTTATTTCTTGTTTTGGAAATTGTTATTTTATTTCCGAGATAAAGTTTGCAAGCAACAAATAAAGTTCATGAAAAAATTGTACAGAGAGCAATATATGCACAAATGTTTAGACACTTTTGTGATATTATTGGAAACACAATGCTCAGAGCATAAATATTTAAAATATGAAACAGTTTAAGGATTAATATTAAAATATTCTATGACTTTATTAATCATCAAAATATAGTAATCAATGTTATAAAACAGTTCTAAGTTGAACAGTTCACCAGAAAGGCTGAAAGACAAAAACTCTCATTTTAAGAAAGAGGTAGAAGAATAACTATCTTGTGGTGGACCCAATAAATTGATGACATGACTGATAATTTTTGAGCTATTTCCTGAGGCTGTTTACGGCTGTACCTTCTGACTGCATAACTCCACTTCGACCTTACTATCCTACAGAAATGTGTATTGTGCACACTAGAAGACGTGTCCACGGGGAACCTGCATAGTACCTCTATTTGAAATCTCTAAAGCTAATAAACACTCAATTAAAAATAATAGGAGATACATAATGTGGGCACATTCATTCAATGAAATAAAATGAAGCAATTAAAATGAATAAACTACACTTCTACACAGGAACATGAACACATGACGTGAATATGACAATTTGTTGTCAAAGAAGCCTAATGTGAAAGAGCACACATTGTATCACACCACTTAAATAAACAAAACTAAATGAGTATTCAAAATAGTAACTACCTTTTACTTTTTGTTTCTGTTTATTCCACCTTTTTTTTTTTTTTTTTTTTTTTTTTTTTTTGAGGATGTAGTAACTAATACAGGAGAAAAGATTTCTTGTGCTGATCCACTTCCAGACTAAGGAAGTGGCATTGTCTTTATGTGCAAAAAGGAGTGTGATATTTAAAAAAGAGCATGGGAAAAAAAAACATTAAAAAAAGAGCATGAGGTATCATCATATAAAATATGCCTTTGTGTATTTATCTGTGATCATTTAAAATGCACATTATAGTTCAACAATTACAATCATAATGTAACTTCACTTTCCTAAATTTAGTGAAATGTATATTTTCTTTATTTTTAAAAGCAATCTTAATGGTTACAAAGTATTGGAATTATAATACAAACAAAAAAATAAATAATTGTTCCTTGGTATTTAGTGTTTTTAATTTAAATACTATATATCACACTTTCAAAAAGATCCTTTTACAAATGTAGATTGTAAAATAGCGTTATTTGTATGTTTTCAAAGTATTATTGAAATAAGTTCAGGAAATTGTCTACAAATAGATATTTGCATGAAGCGATAGACTCTAAACAACAAAAGTTTGAGGAATTCTGATTAAAGAAAGTAACTATATTTTTAATAGATAGTCCCTCGCTTTCCTTAGCAAATTTCTACATATGATCCATTTCCATTTTATTTGGGAAAAATTTCTACATTTTGTTTGATTTTTTCCCTTGATTTTCAAGCTTTCTTATCAGTCTTAGTATAATTCTACAGTTTTTCAAATATGTTTCCTAGTGCTATTGTTCTAATTATTATTACTATGTTTTTTTAAGGTAAGTAATTTATACTGTTTAGTTAAGATTTTTATTTTAAAACTCTTCTGGGATTTATTTTGACATTTTCAATAGAGTTCCCTAGGTTACAACTAATTTTCCAATTTTATGTAACTTAAATCATATTTTTCTCGACACATAGTGGTCAAGAAGTAGATTACTGAATTTAAGAATGGTATTTGTAAAAAAAAAAATAAACTAAGAAAATTAGTTCATTAAAATGAACTAATTCCTCATGAGAATTTTATAAAGGGGCAAATACAGCATTCAGAATTATGGAAGCTGACTCTTAGTGTATATTGCATATTGTAAGTTTTAATAATGAAATCCTGTGTAAGGTTTAGAAGTGAATAGAAGCATTTATCTATTTTAGACAATCACAAAATTACTGAATTCACAATATAAGATACTTTGTGTGTTTCCACCTGCATTTGGAATGCAGGGCTCAGAACTGTTACTAATACTCCAGCTCTTATCTTTCTCTTTAGACTGATTTAGGTCTTAGTTTCAAACAGTGAGAGGAGGAATCTCTGTCTGTCCTGATCCTCACTTTATGTTGTCTGGGTTCACTTAATTCTCAGAAAGGATCTTCCTATTAGACGCTATGACAGTGGCAGAAGCTGAAAGTGTGAGTTCTCACAACCAAACAAGCTTAGTAGGAAAGGAGTGTCTGCCCCAGCAGTTGTAGGTCTCTGGGTTCCTTCATCTTGGGTTGCTGTCCTAGTCAATCACTATTACTAAAGGAAAGCTGAGTTCTCTTTGTTCACACCTGAAACATGAAACCACACCCAGGAAAATAGAAAAGGGTTTCAACTTTGAGAGTCAGATACTAATTTCAGAGTTTACCAGGCTGCTTCCCTAAAAAATCCCTGGAACACTTTTAAGAATAGTCAATAAATTTGGAGCATGTAAAAGAAAATAATATCCCCTATGTTTAGTTAACAGTGTCCCATAGATAGGGCATATATTTACACATAAATAAATGTATATTTTATTTAATTGAAGCATCATTCATTCTTTTAGAGTTGCTTACTAAAGTTCATGGATACTTTTAGCTTTTAAATTTCTCTATTAATCTTCCTCTACCATTCTAGGAATTTGTAGGTCGTCATGAATTATATCTTTGAAATAAGGGTCATCATTTCTTCTAATGACCGTTGGATTAATATCTGTGTTCTCCCACAGTGTGTTCAGTAGCATATGAATTTAGAAGTAGTTTCACCCAAACTGTTTTGGAAAACATTCTGCAATTCTTCTTTGTCCTTTCAAAGGGGCATTGTGACACAGATGTAGAGCCCATTGTATATTCACTCAATTGTATCTTCATCAAAGCATGTGTCTCCATGTATCCTGTAATGATATGATACAATTATAATTCAATGCTATCAAATGTCTCTCTTTTCCAGATATTTACTATTTACATAATTTACTGTCAGTTCAATTCCATTATCTAAATAACAAAAGCTAGTTTTGGGGCTAGTATTATGGTATTAAACACTAGTTGATGCTTTTCTAAATGCCTGTATGTTATGAATTTTGACCATTTTACAGTCAAATACAAACCTTCTGGTGTACAGTTCATTTGATTTCATATATTCATGTTTGAGAAAATACTTTCTTGTATAATAATCTTTTAAAATTTTCTATCTTCCAATAGTCACATTTACACATTCTTGCAGGATCCAGATACTGCACTCACATTATTTTTAAATTGTTATTAGTCTATGTTTGCAGAACATATTATTTATATTCTTTGTATGCAGTTGGTACATGTGTACACAACACATCTCCACTCCTTTTTATCTCTTTTCTTTCCCTTCCTCCTGTCTGCCCCATCCTTCCT
>NW_004524661.1:8953065-8954253 GCF_000260255.1 Octodon degus | reverse complement strand
AGAGAGAGAGAGAGAGAGAGAAATCAATCCTTTGAGGTCACACCCTGGGGACCCACTTCTCTCTACTGACCACACCTCCTGCAGCATATCAGCAATAGCACCTCATGATCCAATCACGGGTCGAAAAACTTCTAAGCACTTGAAAGTTCTGTCAGTCATTCTTGATCTAAACTACACCAGAGTTTATAGACATAATTTATTCACTTTCTTGGGCTTTAAATGTCATTCTATATTTCCTATCTGGAAAATCATTCTCTTGATAAACACTCTTGAACAACAAAAAAAAAAGGATTGGCTGTATGCTCTTCCATTTGCTCTTCCACAAGAATCAGTTGATGGTGTGATTGCTATTTGTACCCTGAATATTACAAATTTGATGACTCTTGTTTTTGCATTATATTGCCAAGCCTAGTTCATTTGGTGCTTTTGTCTTCTTCTTGCCATTTTAACAATGCAGTCAGTCATTTTGTTTTTTTGTTTTTCTTTCTTTTTCTTTTTCTTTTTTCTTTTTGCACCCTTATTTTCCTGGTCCTATTAACCCTATTAGGAGTTGCATGCTTTTAAAATGACTTCCTGGTTTCTTATTCATTTGGACCTCTCTTAATTATATTATCAGATTTTTGAAATTGCTTCATTTAAAAAAATTAAAATTGTTTTCTAAAAAGGCTTGCAAGATTGTGCCCATCTGAAATACAGTGATCAATTATACTAATATGGCTTTTATTTTTCTCTCTCATTCTTAAAACCTGATGTATATGTCTGAACTTCCTAACTAGAAAATCATAATAAAGTACAATTAAAAAAATGTGGCCAAAGTGGAATCACACACCCATAATCCTACCTAAGGGGGAGGCTGAGACCAGACGATTGTGAGTTCAAGACTACACTGAGCTACTTAGTGAGACGGAGTCTCCAACATTCAAATAGGAGGCTGCACTGTGGCTGTAGCAGGGTGATAGAGAGCTTCTGGGTTCCCCCGTAGCACACATGCACGCATGTACACATATGCACACATGCAAAGGCAATTTGGTTATAGAGACTAGAAGTTACTAGTGTAGAATGCTGAGATTTAAATTCAAATTCTGGGTGAGCTTCCTGTTATATGTTCAGGAATATAACATGAATAATTCTTGATCTCATCCTTTTCCCCTTTTTAAGATATTAAAATTTATTCACACAGATAACATA
>NW_004524661.1:8926846-8952041 GCF_000260255.1 Octodon degus | reverse complement strand
AATTAGAAATGAAATGGTCTCACTTGTGGTTCAGACTGGCCTTGAGCTCACTTTGTAGCCCAGGCTGACCTCAAACTCACAACAATCCTCCTGCCTCTGCCTCCAAAGTGCTGGGATTATAGGTATAATAGTCATGGCTAGATTTTTTACATTTTTGTTCTATATGTTGACTAACGAACAGACACCAGAATAAAGGTGCAGTGACAAGGATGCTTATTCTGTTTACTTTAAAACATCTTGTACATTTTTCAGTGCTTTTATTTGTTCATTCCTTTTTATGGTAGTTATAGCTAGTAATAACATATAACAGATATTTGGGAAGTTTACATATTTCATTTCAGTGACTTCCAAAGCATGCCAGTTAAGTGGAGTGTCTTATAACTTATCTCCACAAAAACATTGTTTCTAATTCTCTAACTCATTTTGAAATTTAAAAATATTCTTTTATTTTTTTCATGTATTTGGTACAGGGTGTACAGGGTCTAGCTACGTAGATCAGACTCGTACTGATTTTCCAGTTTTCGCCCTCCCCATTGCTGGGATTACAGGCATGCGCCACCATGCCCAGTCTCAATCGCACATGCAAGGGATCAAACCTGGGCCGCTGAGCTCTGCGTACTCAGGCGCTTTAGTCTGCTGAACTATTTGGCCCCCGGCCCTTACTCTTTTCTTTTTTCAAATTACTATATGAATTATGGAAAACAAAAGCACAAAGTCATTAACGGTCATCAGCAGTCTAGTTCAATGTATATTTCCAGTTCCTGCACATACGTAAGTATGCAACGTTCCTTTTGTGTGACTGACACTGGAGAGTGGACATCTAGCTTTTCTCCACATTATGAATATTCTCCAATTCAAATGCTCAAAGTTGCAAGAGTATTTTTGATAAACAAAAGTATACCACTCCAACTCAGTGTGTTGGCAAAGCCTTAAGCCTGCCTTTCTAGGGGACAAAAATTTCACTGAAGAAAAAAAAAATTAGAAAAAAAAGCCCTCTAGATAGATGTATTGGCAGGGTCACTATTAACATATTACATGTTATTAATTCTTATTTTATAAATAAAGCAAGTAAAATGGTTTATTATAGAAGGTAGTTGTGGAGGGGAAAGAGAAGGGAATCAAATGCAGTTTCATAACCGTGGTAAGCTTCACTGTTGAGGGAGAAATTGAAAGAGACAAAGACAGAACACCAAGAACGTTTCTGGGAATGATCACATCTCTACTAAGATGTTAGGAAGAAGGTACGTTCCCACTGAATAGCTGGTGTACTCCTATGCATTATAAGAGTGTTAGGAACTTAAGGGAAGCATCACATGGTACGGCCAGAAGACGCACACGCTGCAGTGGCTCTCACCAAAAGCTACGTCGGACTGACCACACGCATCTCTCCTCCTGTGCTTCCTTTCAGCCCTCTGAGGCTCCCTAATGCTGTGTTCTGATGCACACTGTCCAGGATGTGTAAAGATCCCTATCAGGACTAGAAACGAATAAACATTGGCAAAAATTCATTTGCTCCATTTCTTTATCATACATCCTGACGTCAGGATCTCGCTAACGATATTGTACACTAGGGCAGAAGCTTTGTGTATGGCGGCCCAAATACTTTACCAGAAATATACATCTACAGGATAAGCATGCATATGGTTATAATCGGAAACCATCTTTCAGACACAGAGATACTAGAAAAGAGGCTTTGGTTTTTGGGTTCAACTACACACAGCTGCCAATAATTTTGGTTCGGTCCTCTAGGTCAATTTCTCATATTGCAAACTACATAGTACTTTAAAATTTTATTTTGTAGCTAAATTTGTGGCTTTCTTATAAATATTTGACCAGCCACACATGTTACTGTGTGTGATAATAGAATGAGATGCAAAAAAAAATTATGCTTCACGCTGGCATTGAACAGAATTTTCCTAATGGAAAACGACTTAGTTGATTTTTCACCAAATTGAGTTAATTTTGTCAATGAAGCTCAGCATTTCAAAGTTGGCCTGATATATTTGTTATATCTTGTCTTTACTGTTCTGCCTTTCCCTCCCGCAATAAGATTTTTATTTTTCCCCTGAACAAGCCATGAAACTTCAAAGTCTAAGGCTACTGGTCTCAGAAGCACTGCTCAGCCTCAGAGGTCATGGACACTTCTACTCTGTCCAAGCTTTTTCAGATTAGCTTCTTTGTAGGATCCCATGACTTTGATCTTTGATGGATTACCGGCTGGATCAGGATTTCCATGGAAGCAGATTTGAGAGCTTTTTCGCTCTAGGGAGATATTTTAGCAAAGTATTTTTTAAAAGTTGTTGAGATATAAAAGGACATACCCTCTGTCAATAAAAAATTTTATTATTGGCCTCCAACATCCATTGCATAATTTAATTACAACAATAGAAGAGATTATGATATATCTGTAGACAAAATATTCTTTGAACCATCATGTATAGCTAATTTAATTGATATAAAAGGAAATTATTACACAATATTCCATGGGTGAATCATCTCTGGTAAATCATATCAGTGCTCTTATGTGTATAGAATTTGCTAATTACTTTATTCTAAAAATAGATTTAATTTTATAGGACATTTATTTAGCCAAAAGTACTTAACACATTGAGTATTTTATAATTCTAATGATAGTGTGCTTTATTTTAATTTTCTGGTGGGCTATTGATTGGTTTTGAGTGCAGCACAGAATCCTGCCTCTTTGTATATTATGCTAGCTTGAAAAAACACAATGAAAAATTCATTTCATTTATTTTTCATTGTTTTATATTCAGTATCCCCTTGTGGGTTCACATTTTATGTTTCAAAGCTGATTAGCTAAGGGAACAATGGCAGAAGCCTTGTTTCCTTTCCAGTTGTCCTTAAATTACTTCCATTTCTGTCTTATCAATTTGCTACAGTAGTATGTGCCATGACACACTTTATATATTAACTGGAGTTAAAGTTGAAAATAGTTTAATTGTAGGATTGGAAAAATGTCTTCAAAGATTTTTGTCCTAGTGTGGAATTTAAGTACTGATTCAGTTAGCTCTGTGTGTATATTTACCAAAAGAGATAATAGACTTTATAAATGGATCCACGACATAGGGGATGATTGATTCCCTGATTTGTGTCTCTCCAGCTACATCATGAATGGACTCAAGTGCATTTTAGAGAGAAGCAGTAAGATTTTGTTTTCCTTATAGAAAGTATTGGGAACAGAACAGTCTGCTCCACTGGTGAGTGTCATAATTATGACTCCCGGTTCTTCTTTTCAATGTGTGATGGGGCTTTGGACAAGATATAAGATAAATAAAGTTTAAGAGGTCACCAAAAATGCCAATTAATTTGAGGGCTAGATCTCTGATTAACTGAATTTTTTCCCCCAGTAGCTGTAATATCAAAACGGGAATACCCTTTTATATTAAATTTTAAAAAATTATGGAGAAATTCAGGTTCAAGTGTTATAGTAAGTACACGAATTGTATTTCCTTTTGTCTTTCATTAAGTAGCCACACTTTTTTCTACAGAGGAGTACCATTAATGCTGTATATTACAACTTAGTCCATATGGCAGCAGTGCTCTAAACATCAACAGTATTTTACATGTCTCCTCTTTCATAAGAAAAGAAAACCATAGATTTTTAGGTAACATGCCCAAACTGCCTGCAATCACTGTTTCTACAGCCTTGGCCAAATTCTTAAGAAAAGGAAGATAGAATTCCTTTATATTTTTATGTACCTAGATTTGATGTAATAATAATCACAGTACTGGGTATTTATAGAGTAGTTAATATACATTGGATTCTTTTCAAAATATTGGATATTCATTATCTCAATTATCCTTCTAGCAACTTATGCAACTGATATGAAAAAATATTATATATATATATATATATATATATATATATATATATGCTTCCCGAAATTTTCTGAAGTCACACAGGCATTTAGTTATGGATCTGAGATTCATATCCCAGAAACATGATGTTTGATCTTTGTAATTAACTACTGTATAAGACTCCTCCGATCCTCAGACCACCATATTGACTTAATGCCTTCCCTTTTAACATCTCTTTTCTTCCACAACACCTACAAATCTCTCAATATATATATTATATATTATTGTTGGTTTATTTGTTCATCTCTAGCATCTCTCTTTCAGTATAGGGTCTTAGGAGCAGATATAATGTTTCTCCACTTCTCGGTTAGAGCAATGTCTGGCCAAAGTAAGCTCCGTATATACCATCTTAGGAGCATAAAGAAAGTGACAGTGAGGACATTCCTAGCAGTCACAAAACTGAGATGATTCAGGGAGGGCTCAAGAAGCTCAGATTAATACAAAGAGCTGATGACATGATGTGTAATGATGCAAAGACTACTGCCTATGTGAATCCAACTTGAGGCAACAAAGCAAACAGGGGCCGGGGTCAGGGTGAGCAATCACAGATACATAATATAGTTCATGTGACAGGAGAGAGCTCTGCTGTTGTGAGGGAAATTTTCAAGATTTTTAAAGAAATCCTTAGTTTCTGTAAAATCTGAAATGAATAGCTCCTTTAATTCCAGGTTTCTACAGTCTACATAGCCAGTTAACTTTTAAGTTAGATAAATTTTTTTTTTTTTTTTTTTTTTTTTAATTTTAGTCTATTTGGTACAAGGTCTCACTATGCAGTGTGAACTTATAGTGATCCTCTTGTTTCCCTTCTAGCACTAGGATTACAGTTGTGTACATCATGTCTGGTCTTGGTGGCTGGCTTGGCATGCCCTGACCAGGGCCTGCATGACATGTGGTACCGGGGCTTGAACCTAGGTCCTTCCACTTGCCTAGGCAGGCACTTAGACCACTGAGCTCTCTCTGCTGCCCAAATTATTCATCTTGAAGAAGTAGTTCATTGATATGAAAAGCTGTATTTGAGCCACAAAAAGCTCTTGATTTTGTATTTCTTTATATTGGAGAAACCAGTGATTTATTCTTCAGTATATTCTTGTTTTTCTTTTTTTTTTTTTTTTTAATTTCAGGGAAGGGTCTACAGGGTGTTCAGCACGTAACTACTAGATTAGACATGTAGTGATCTGCTTGTTTACGGTCTCTCAAGAGCTGGGATTACAGGTGTGTACCATCATACCCAATCTCAATTGCTGTCCCACTGTGCCCCAGGGGCGGGGCTGGCAGGCCAGGCCAGGGATGGAACCCTGGCCCCTGAGCCTGCTTGCAGGTGCTTTAATTTGCTGAGCTATTTGGCCAATCCTCTTGTTTTTCTTATTAAAGTTTGATTTTGACAAATGTCTAAAACACCTTGAGAAACAGACTCATGTCTACCTTCCTTCCTTCCTTCCTTCCTTCCTTCCTTCCTTCCTTCCCTCCCTCCCTCCCTCCCTCCGTCCTTCCCTCCTTCCTTCCTTCCTTCCTTCCTTCTTTATTCCCTTCCTGCTATTTTTCTTCCTAGCGCCCTCCCTTCTTTACTTTCTTCAATCCTTCTTTCCATCTTTTCTTTCTTCTCCTCCCAGTACTTTCCTATTCCTTCTCCTCTTCCTTTCCTCTTTCTCTGGAATCTTTTCCCCCTTCCCTCTCTGTTTATTTCCTGAATAAAAGAATTTAGTTCACCTCACAAAGCAAAGAAAACGTCTATGGCAACAGATCATTATGCGAAACTCTTCATGGCGGTATTGAAGGTCTGACTAGGAGTCCATTAGTATGCCTCCACCAATTATTATTCAAGACTCTCATGAGCATTTGTAAACAAACAAAAAATTGCAAGAGACTATCTTGGTCTCTGTCCTCAAGAATGGCATGAATTACATATTGAAATACATATGCAATGTATAAATAAGTCACTCTAATAGAACAGAATACAAATTTAATAGTGATACTTGGGATGTCATGTTTGCTCTTTATGCAAGTTTCCAAGAAAAACTTAAATACAACTCTCTAGTTTCAATCAAGCCTTGAAAATGAGTTAGAAATCAATTAACGAAGGAGAAAGAAAATATCCCAAGTGATAAAGAGTAGTATTAGCATATGGACTTTTGTTGGCAGTACTTTTAAAAGTATACTTTAATTTTTTTTAAAGTTTTTATTTATTTGTTTGGTACAGGGGCTCACTGTGCAGCTCGAACTTATAGTGATTCTCCTGTCTCAGCCTCCTCAGCTCTGGCATTACAGGTGTGCAGCACCATGCCAGGTTTTGGTGGCCAACAAAGCGGCATGACATGTGGTCTTAGGGTTCAAACCCAGATCCTTGCACTTGCCAGGCAGGCACTTATGCCACTGAGCTAACTTCCCAACCTCAAATCTACTTTATTCCTAATGTGTAACATATAAAGGTAATATATGTTCTTTTTGTGTACTGCTAAGATGGTACTGTGCACATAACCGTAATTAATAAATACTGAGACACCTGGTACTTGAAGAATGAACAAGGAAATTATTCTAAAAGAATAGAAATATTTCCTTTTATTAGATTTTTATGAAGCAGAGTAATCAATAATTATAATAACCTTTATGAGTCCATAGAATATATTTCAGAAACTGATTCAAACACTTCAAATATGTTAACTTATCTACATTTATAGTTCAGTGAAAGAAAATAGATAAGCAAGTGACTTCAGTAAAGTCACACAGCAATTACTGGGTAAGCAATAATTTTCACCCAGACAGCCCCTCAGTGCTACCTTTAACTCTATGGTTCTTCCTGTAGAAGAGCCTAAAATATAATTTGAAAAACAATTTAAAGTTGTTAGCTGTGAAAGTATTAACATCAAATTTTCTGCTGCTTTTCTGCTTTCAATTTGTTACTACCCCATATTTTGTGGAGGGGCAAACCCAACATCTATAAGAGTGAGCAGCCCCAGACTGATGCCTTGAATGAGTGTGTAAAACAGCAGGGAGTCTGAGGCATGAACCAGGAGATGGTAAGGGAATCAAGGTGTAAGGACATAAACCCATGAACTGTCAATAACTTCATATGCAAAAATAAAGGATGATATCATAAAAGATGGAGACTCATGAAGCTAAGATGATTCCTTTTCAGAGTTGAGCATCAGAAAAGATGAATATTATCCTTATAGATCAAGAGGATGCATGGCTTGGGACCAATTTTCATACAAATGCTGTAAATGAATAAATCTCACTGAGTCTGAACTAACTTCTTAAAACCTAAACAGATATTAACATTAGAGTAGATCATAAATGTCAGATTGCTTTCATGGTTGAGAGAGAAATAGGAGACCCTTCAGAGAGGGTGATTCATATTTTAGGAAACTTATCATTAGACTTTAAATATTTAAAAATACAGACTAACTAAATGTCTATAGAAAGAGAAAATATTTTAGGAAACAAGTTGAACACTGAATCATACTTTTGAACACTGGAATTCAACCTTAGAGTTACCTGGCCCATAAGCCACATTGTACTAATGAGATACCTGCAGCCCAGAAGGCCAGAGAGGAGCAACACTCAGAGTAGATGAGGGGAAGCCAGGCCCATTCTCCAGGTCAGAGAGGGTCCACTGACACACCAGTATCTTTCTCCCCTATCTACCATGCACCATCTTGTTACCATTCTCTGATTTTCTATGCTTGGCATTGAACCTCTTGCCAGCTCTCATCAACAGTCAGGCTGAATAGCTTATAGTTGAGTTGTTGTTGTCTGGGTAAGACCCTGTCTGCCAGGAGGCACCTCACACAGAGATGCCTGGGAGTTCAGGATCCCACCATGCTAGACCACGGTCAGGATATGAAAGGGCCTGCTGCCCTGCATGAAGTCTCAGAAGCTCTTTGTGGGATCGGGCTGATGTTATACTTCACAGTGACCCACTAGGTTGCATGGCTTGGTCCCTTGATCTTTTCAGCTCCTCTCATTTCCATAGCCGTCTTTGCTATGTGGACTCTGAAAATGGTCCCTTCAGTAGTTCGAAGCTCCACTTATCCCACCAGAAGCTTTATGTCCCAGGTACCCAGACTAAGAGTGTAGTAGTGAATCTGTAGACTCAGGATGTTGCATGGGGCTGCTTGGATCTAACAGAATCTTAGTGTGATGCGGTCTGAGCTATGAGTCAGGACTTGATCTTGGCAACACTGAGGCAGTGAGGGTAAGGGGTGGACTGAGAGCTCAAGCTCTGAGGTCAGATCATCTGAGCTAAATCCTAGTGTGGAACAAGCTGCTCAACCATCTGCGTGTTTAAACTAATCCACTTGTCTAAAATTTTCCTTGAAAAAAATATATGGAGGAGGGGGAGAAAAAGCAAAGTGACTTTGAATATAATTAGTAATGATATCAGATTATACCCCGTCTAGATTTTATCAGTGGACAAAAATTTGCAGTATATTTCTTTCTCCTTGAAAGGAACTGATCATTACGACCTTATCGATGGCTACAAATAATTGTATTTGGAAACTTCAGCGGAGCTATGTGGAGCAGCAGGATTTGGTAGAGTGGGGAATAACAGCTAACAAAACTATTTTCTTTATCATTCATTTCACAGAACATTTTTGCTTACCCAGGATTGGCAGACAGTTTCTTTCCCCTGCCCCCCAAGGATGGATTCAGTATAAATTTTCCGAGAGTGACTCAAACGATAACTGAAATATTTCTAATTTTAGTGGCTAAGCTTATTGAATGTTCCTTTTAAGTATTTTGCATTTTGAATTGACTTTTCTCCTATCTATAAAGAAATTTTCATCTTTGTCATCCACAAATAATAAACATTTTTGTAATTTGAGTTTGGAGATGAAGAAAGAGACTCAAAGTGACTTAAAAATCTTTTAATTTTAATTCTAATTTTAAATTGATGCCACCATAATGCTTAATTATTTTTTTAAAAAAGTAGGTTGAAAATAAATGAACAAATTTGTTTTTAAGAGGAAGAACAAAGCAAAAAAAATAGGAAAATAATATCAATGAAAATTATGCAAACATCCATCTAGTCTAAAATTGCTTTAAGGAAATTGGGGGAAGAATGTTCTGTAATCAACTCTCCTAGGTGATTTATTTTTAGTCATCTTATGCACTTACTACATGGTACCTGGTGCCTGATCAATTATTAGTTTATACATGGAGTGCCGCTTTTTGGAAAGCTATCAACCCCCTTGGAGTAAATTGCATCCTGTGGCTAAAATTTGACACGGTTCAGAAAACACAAACATCGTATATTCTTCAGCGGTGGGTTGCTATTCCTCAGACCCCCAGAGGCAGGGACACCCTCAGTATTCCAGCTAAACTTTTCAAGTCCTACGTTCTTTGAAAACTTCAAATGTTCAGTAGCGTCACAGACCAGTGATGAAACTGATCCAAGAGTCCACTGTTAACACGACGCTCAAGGACGTTTTCATTAGAACTTTGTACACGGCCAGTTCAAAAGAGCTGGCTATTGATTTTTGTTCAGAAGTCCTTTCTTCGCTTTCATATTACGTAACTTTTTGACAGACTTTCAAAAACCACAAACGGTGGGCTGCCCGCAATTCCAGCCAGGATTTTATGCTCCTCATGTGATTTCCTCAGGCTGCATCCCTCTCACGTCCTTGTCAGCACTGCAAGGAGAATAGCCATCTTAAAAGATGAGCTACAAAGCAGAAGCAATTTCACAGCAATGGGGGAAGAAAAAAAATCTGACCTTTCCATGCAGAAAAAAAAAAATCTCACTTAAGTAAATAACCTTTTTAGCTGTAAAATTTGGTGGAGGCATTCATTTATCAGCTGCACAGATAATCAGTGTGTTTGTCTCCTTTTACCATTTAAAATTTCATAAAAAGAGTCAGAAACCAATGTGTGTAAATTTCAGCGGAGAGCCTGTAGCATATGTGCTCAGCACATATTTAATGGAATTATCTATTGGAAAGTAGGTGTTAGAAGCAGCTGAAGAATTAATTACTGGGATAGATACTTTATATCTATCTGTCAGTGCAATGTGGAATAAGACTTGCCTGCATATTAAGTCTATCATGCTGTGTGCCCTTTTAAAAGAGGCCATTCCTAGGAATAGAAGGATTTGTATTGAGTACTGGCTGCTGACTCATAGTGTCAGCATATCGTATATTAACATATATCACATATGAATGTATTCATAAAAGCACACTTTGTGTAGGGTGCACAGAGATTAATTGTGAGATTGTTAACTGGTAGCTCTGAAATGGAGTATACACAGGTAGGCACCTCACTGGTTTCAAATAAGGAAACGTGTGTGTGTGTGTGTGTGTGTATTCCATGGGAAAACTCATGTTAGTTTTTCCACATATAGGGAATTTTTAAAGGAACGTTATTGTCACACCTAACATTTCTGAGTTTTTCCTGGACAACGGAGCACTGTGGTTATTTGTGTAACTACCTGTTGAGATAGGAGATATACTATTAATATTGCACCATGAGGGCCGGCCAGATAGCTCGGCAGATTAAACGGCCTGCTTAGGCAGAACGCAGCAGCCAGGTTTGATCCCCGGAGTGCCATGCTGGCCCCGCCCCTGGGGTGCACTGAGACAGCCATTGAGACTGGGTGTGGTAGTGTGCGCTGGTAATCCCAGCACTTGGGAGGCTGAAGACAGGAGGATCACTACGCGTGCCATCTCTGTAGTGAGACCCTGTACACTTGTCCTAAATTCATAAAAATATTGTATCTTACAAGTAATGAACCCGTGGTTGAGAGAAATCATAAAATTATATTAGTTCCATGAATAGTAAATTTTAAAGATGAAAGATTGGGCAAACGTGTTCCACGGCTAAAAACAATAAGCCAGAGAATTTGCAAGATATAAAATTTAACACGAAAACAATTTTGGAATTCGGACTTGATAAGATGGTCAGAGTCTCAGATCCCTGTAAGAGGCAACATAGACCTTTCTTCTTCTACACTGGCCCTTAGTTCTCAAAATGACTGCAAGAACTCAGTAAAGAGAAGACCAGCAAAATGTGCATCAAACTTTTTAAAATTAAAGGAGAAATATTACTAGATTAGCATAGTTGCCTTTTATTCTCACATGAAAAATATCACCTTGTTTATCTAAGAGAAATGAACATTTTCTTTCTTACTCATGTAGTGCTTTAATTACCAGCTTCACCTCTTTTTTCCTGACTCTGCTTCGCCCCACAGTTAACTTGCACTCTACCGTACAATGACAACCAGACAGTGAAACACGGCCTCGTTGGGGCTTCTTGTCAACCTTTTCAAGGAAGTATTGGGAGCGCAGTAGGTTTACCACACACAAAGCACTCTATCTAAGGCCAGTTTTTAAATGTCAGACATTGAAGAATTCCGTGCTGCCACAAATCAGGATGCAAGTGGACACGGGTGCACCCTCAGATACGTCTCTTTCAGATCAAATGTAGAATACGTACTGTTCCTATAAAAAGCTGTTAGCAAGTTCGTGAACTTGACAGCACAGAGCAACTGCTCCCTATTATAGGAAGAAATGAAAGCATAGCGAGCGTGATTTTCCTGATGCTTGCCTCTCATTTGATCCTTTTGAATTCCTCTTCATACTCCCCCTGCTGGACTTAATCAGGCCTAAACAAATGACTTTTGGATGGTGCAGCCTGTTGACCTGTGTTTGACACCTATTACATCAGGTTGCCAGGGCTTCTAGTTCTTTCTGTCTGGTTCAGTAGGAATCAGTCATTTGAGGCCAAAAACCATTTCACCCTTTTGATAGTGATACATATATATATATATTCAGTACCATATGAATTAAGCAGTTTCACTCCCCATAAAATATGAGAAACAAATGAAATATATATGTAAAATATTATTCCAAGAGTCAGAGCACATGGTTTTAGTTGTCTTTGGGGTACCAATAATTTATGCAGACTATGTGATAGATATGATGCAATTCTGTAGTTAAAGGGACATTGTGCTCACCACACCTTTATTGTTGGCTTACTTCAATTAAATGTGAACTTAAATCACATTTTCCATGTTCAAAATTAAATAATCATAAAATATGGACATTCCCGTTCTTTACTATAATTAAATCAGCTGAGAGTCAGACTGTGAACTATGTTTTTTGCAAGTAAATAACAATATTTCCATTCTAACAACGATAACAGCAACGCCAACACCACCCACCACTACCACCGCCACCAACAACAATAGCAAAGATAAAAATGACTAGAGGAAATAGTATTCAGAGGGGCCACAGTGCTCATCCATGGCTGGACCCAGGGATGTTCACCTTCCTAAAGCTAATCTATTGATTTCCCAGATATAATGTACATGTGCTTCACATTTTCTACCCAGTTCAAATGGATGTGGAATAATTCTCTCCATCCCATGACAAGTTGGACGTTCTTTTGTCCAAAGTGCTGTAGGCTCTGCAGATCCCAGCCTGAGCCTTTATCCAGCAGATGCTGTTTTCTTTGTGCCTGTGGGCCAGTAACTCTGGAATGAACCATAGCCACTGAAAGCCTTGAGAACGTTGACTCAGGCTCTATTGCATATAAATAGAAACTTGGACAATTTTATTCATAAGTTGATTTTATTACTGTCTCTTACCAAGGATCAAGAATAGAAGTATTCACAAGTTACATGTGAATAACAGAACATTATTTTCCCATGGTTAATCTTTTTTTTTATTTCTGCTGCTTTATAGCAAGGTAACAGGAGGGCTAGACTGGAAGAACTGTCTTTGTGGCTTCAGTTTTCACTTCTAATTGAGAGCCTTGCCCTTGGAAGTTTGCCCCCTTCTCCTCAGGGTCCTTTGGTGGTATGTAATACTTAAACCTTTAGTAAGTTCTCACTGGCTTTCAAGTGGCCCTTGTCCTTGAGTCCTTGGATTGGCCCTTGATCAGCTTGAATAAATCAGAAAAATGTATTTCATGGATCATTATTGACCTTTGCAAAGAATAATATAAATTGGTATAAAACAGAGTGTAATTCATTCAGATTTTCCTGTTTAAAGTTTTTAAATTAAAGTGTAACAGAATGTTCAATGCTGGAAGGACACAAGTTTAGGTGCAACTGAGTTAGAATTCAATCCCCTGACTTAAATAAAGCCCTGACAAACTCTTTC
This sequence comes from Octodon degus, assembly GCF_000260255.1. Taxonomy (NCBI): domain Eukaryota; kingdom Metazoa; phylum Chordata; class Mammalia; order Rodentia; family Octodontidae; genus Octodon; species Octodon degus. Next base: position 8,939,064 of record NW_004524661.1, on the reverse strand, counting down.
CGCTTTGCTGTAGTTGTCAACACGCATTAACCGTTAATCTTCATGCTGATCTTGTGAATATTCTGTCCTTTTCAGTGTGTCTCACAGCGACTCTCTCTGGATGGCCCATCAAAAGTAGGTCTTCCTAGTCTCTGTCTTTCAGTTGGTTTATAACACTAAGGCTTTTAAAAACTTTACTGACTGAAATAAGTTCTAAACTTGAGTGTTTTTAGCTCAGCAGACTAAAGTGCCTGCAAGCAGGTGTAGGGGCCAGGGGTTTGATCCCCGATCCTGTGGTGTCGGCTGCACCCCCGAGGTGCACTGAGATGCTGAGATGGCAGTTGAGACTGGGCGTGGTGGCACAGGCCTGTAATCCCAGCACTTGAGAGGCTGAAAACAGGAGAATCACTGCAAGTCCTATCTAGTATGAAACCCTGAGCAGCCTGTTGACACTTCCCTAAAATACAGAATAAATAAATAAATAAATAAGAGTGTTTTTATATGTGGGATTTCATTGTTCAATTATTTTTTTCTTAAATTTATTGGTATAATTTAGATATATATAATAACCATATTCATCATGGAGGATAGATAGATAGATTCCTCTTTTTATTCCCAAGCCCCTCCCCCTGCATTTAGCATCGCTCCTCTTCCTTGCTCCTTCTTTTTGGCCATTTCAGCCCACCCTTAGCATGGGGCTGAAGTGACAAGTGGTGCTGAAGATCAAGCAAGGGCCCCTCCGGCTGCCTAAGCTTGTCTATTCAAGTTCTTTAGACCACTGAACTATCTTGCTGGCCCTTTCACTCTCCTTTACAATGCTATGTTTCCATTTTATCCTTTCTAAAATAGTGTTTTTTCCTTTTCCTTCCCTTCTTGCTCTCCCTTAGTTCCCATTTCCTTTGAACCATTTCTCGAAATTTTACTATACCTATTATACACTTTGGTCCTTCTTTTCCCTTTCGATTTCTCACACCAGCAAAACAATGTGATATTTATACATGTGTCTGAATTGTTTCACTTAAGAGTATGTCTCAAGGTGCGTCTGATTACCTAAAAGTGTCGCAAAGTTATCCTTATCTATGGCTGAGTAGTACTCCATTATGTAAAATTACTGCATCTTTCTTGTTCATTCTTTGACTGATGGGCATTGGGGTTATTCACATAATTTATCTATTACAAAATGTGCTTCTAGAAACATGGATGTGCATAGATCACTATGTTGTAATATTTTTAATTCTTCTAGGAGGATACCTAGCAGGAGAATTATTAGGTCAAATTGGACCTCTAATCCTAGTTTTTTAAGGAATTTACATTGATTTCCACAGCGATTGTACCAGTTTATACTCTTACTAACAGTGCAGAAGTATTCCTTTTGTCTAAGAACCCCTGTAGCTGTTTTTTTTTTTTTTTTTCTTTTTTCTTTTCTGTATTTAGGACAGGGTCTACAGGGTCTACAGGGCCTCACTACATAGATCAGACTCATAGTGATTCTCCTGCTTGCAGCCTTCCAAGCCCTGGGATTATAGGTGTGCACCACCATGCCCAATCTCAATCAAAGGCTCAGCACACCCTGGGGACAGGGCCACTATGGTACTCTGGGGATCCAACCCTGGCTGCTGAGCTTTGCCTAAGCAGGCGTTTTAGTCCACTAAGCTATCAGGTTGGCCCTATTTTGGGGGATGTCTTGATGATAGCCATTCCTCTGGAGTAAGAATTTAGCATTGTTTTAATTTGCATCTTTAAAATGATGAGTTATGCTAATTTTTAATATATTGTCATTTGTCTTTTCTTTCTCTGTGAAGTGTGTATTTCAGTTGATCATTATTGGATTGCGTCTTTAAATTTGGGGGTCCAATTTTTAAAAAACTATTTTAATATACATGATCTAGATATTAGTTCTTTGTCTGAGGGACAACTGGCTAAAATTTGTCTCCACTTTGTGGGATGTTTTTCTACTCTGTTTGTATTTTCTTTTGCTACGTAAAAGCTTTTCACTGGATGAGATCCAGCTGTTGATTCTTTGCATTATTTCCCATGTGAATGGGGTTTTGTTTGTGGAGTCTTTGCCCTACATATGTATTCCGGAGTTCTGATTATTCTCTTTCAGCAGAGTTACTGGTTCTGTTTTAATATTTACATCTCTGATCCATTTTGATTTTATTTTCATGCTATTGTTTTTCTTGTATTTTGTTGGAAGATTCATGCCATCTAAACTTGGTATCCCTGAGCATTTGAAAGACTACCAGGCATGTACTTGGTATTGTAATTTTAACGTATCCCCTAAACTTAACAGACTACAAACTTAATTCCCAAAGTGTCAGTGTTGAGAGGGACATTTAAGAGGGGGTTATATTAGTGCCATTGTCATGGTGGTGGCCCCTGATGAAAGGAGGAGTACAGGGGCCGGGGCCGGGGAGATGGCTCAGTGGAATAAGTGCTTCCCTGGCAAGCACAAGGGTCTGAGTTCAATCCCCGGTTCTGCAAAAAAAAAAAAAAAAGAAAGAAAGAAAGGAGGAGTATGGGTCCTCCCCTGCCCCAGTCCTGCAGTACTTACACCTTCTTCCATGGATGCTGAAACAATAAAGCTCTTACCAGATACGGCTTCTTCATCTTTCTACCTCCTAAACTCTAGAACTCTATGAAATAAATCTATAAATTACCCAGTCTCAAGTATTCCGCTATACTGGCCTAAAGCACTCTGAAACAACTACTAAATAAAGATTTGCTGAATCCATTATAATTGCACTATTTGGGACAACAGAAAATATCAGAAAGAAAAATGAAGTGTAAATGTCTCCAAAATCTTAATTAATCCACCTATATGGGGTCAACAACTCTGGAAATTTAGTGACGTCTTAAGATTTCATAATTTCTGAGCTGATATTCATTATAGTGACAGATTAATTGGAAATACAGAGTACTGTAGACACTGTGTATAACAACTCTATGATAGGCCTTTGAATACTCACAAAAACATTTCTTTTATTCAGAACAGGAAATGCTGTCTCACACAGCTGAAGCGACCTGCCGAAAGTCGCATGTTTATCAAGTAGAAGTGAGTCACTGTTCAAATCCAGAGCTCACTGGGAGTTAAGCCCCTTCATTGCTTGTCTGTGTCCCTCCAGTACATTTAAAATCATCCTTATTTCCCTGCTCATACAGCCAGTCACCCGGATCTTATGTTCTGTTTCAGATGTGGTTTCATTATTTTTACTTCTTTGCGTTTAATGCTTTCAATCACCCTTAAATTGCATCAGTATTATTCTCACAGTCTCTGTCTTATTCTCTAGATAGAAAACTCCTATCTCCCAGTTCAGTGGCTTTTATATTTTGTTTGCCTAAATTTGTCTTTTTACGACATTTTCAGAATATTCTTTAAAAATGTGGCCAACAGTTAACTCTTCAACTTGCTGTTTTCAACACCAAAGAAAAGATGCCAGGCTATCTCAGCACTGTTGTCATTATTATCCCGCCAGTGCTTCCTGCCTTGTTCTTCATGGAAACTGCTTCTTGGGCTTTGATGCCCATGCCCAGCAGCTGTACTTTAAGATCTCTCTTTCTCCTTGGAGGACTTGTTTAGGTACGAAGGGTCTCTGCCTTTCTGAACAACATTAGTCCTTTTATTCCCGTGGTACTTGACACATAAGCACACTAATATTACACTGTTCTCTCTTCTTTTGTCTGAAGATTACTTCACTCATGGTGTGTTTGCATTGCATATCACAGTGCCAGGCATGTTCTATTTGTAAATGTTTTAGAAACGAATTGATGAAGTTAAATATTTCATCAAATCTTCAACCTCAAATCTTGTAGAGGGAAAAATGAGCAGTGGCAGAAAATCTTCATCAAAATTGTTTTACAAGCAAAATTTAAAAAGACAAAGGGCAAATAAAAATATTAGATTCTTTGGCCAGCTCAGTTCATCTGAACTTCTTATAGTCTGTAGTGCCTAAAATAATTATAGGATTCTTGGCAACATAAGAATAAGAATAAAAATCCTGGGGCCAGTGAGATAGCTCAGTGGACTAAAGCGCCTGCTTAGGCAAGCTTAGGCAAGCACAGGGACTGCAGTTCGATTCCCGGCACCACATGCCATGCCTAGGCCTCCCACAGAGTCTGGGCATCGCGACACATTCCTGTAATCCCAGTGCTGGGGAGGCTGAAGGCAGGAGGTTCATCAGAAGTCTGAGCTGCATAGTGAGATCTTGCAACAGCCAAATACAGTAAAAATAAAATACAATAAAAAACCTGAGGTATACAATACAAGAAATTTGTTTGTATTTAAAATCTCAATAAGTATTTGGTATTCATATTTGAATATTTGCATGAAATATATTTATATACTCTTCTTAATTTGAATTTCCTAAAATAATTTATTTGATCACCAATTCTATCATCTACTTCTACAGCAAGTATAGAGTCCGGTTTTAATGAAACTTCTTTCAGACAATTGTCAAATAATGTTGAGATGGTCCTTCTGGTATGCTCTTGTGTCCAACTATGAGAAAAATAACTAGGGAAAGACTGTATGAAAGAGACAAAGCTGCTCACATAAGTAAAGGAAAAACTTGCTTATGTTTTAATAAGTTACTGATCTGAGTACAAATAGCCACTTCGATGGTAGCTACCATCATTCACATTAAACCTATTTGACTTTCAAATATGCTGTTCCCTTGCAGAGCAGGTTTTGGAGTTAAAATACCTCAAGTAATTTGTTTAGAGCATGAACTGCTACTTCAAAAACTATAAATTTATATATGCTTTTTTCCTCTTAATCCTTTGTTCACATGACCATTCTTAATGATTTATTGTATATCCTACAAACAGATCAGCAATGTACTGTTGAAAACTCTTGGAGTATTACCATGAGCAAGGACAAATATCTGTTCTGTTGTCATAATGCTAAGATCTAAAAGACAAATATTAAGCATATAACATTTAGCAAGCCTGGGGGAAAGATTGTGGAAATGCTTAGTTATTGAAATGACTATCAGTGATGGGGAGTTCAAGATGAACTCCATGAAGAAATATGTTTAACCTAAAAATTAAAGAGAAATTGAGCATTTGGTGGCTAAAAAAGAGGGTAACATAGATGTGCTTCAAGGATAAAGAAAGAGGCAGATGACAATGGGTGACTATGAAGATTTGTAACTACTCTAAATTTAATCAAAACTTCATTAACTAGAAATGCAAGTCTACTTTGAATAAAGAAAAATTTGCATACACATGCTGATTGAATCACCTTTTTAATACTCAAATGTTGTAAACTACCAGTATATCCAACAGAATGAAATAGATTAGAAAATGTAGGCACAACCTCTCAATTAGACCATTTCAAGCATTAAAGTAATTGCATTGGAAACTATGAGGCAACATAGAAAAGGCTTTTTGCATAATATTATGTGGCAGGACAAGATAATTTTATAAGTCCCTCATGATCACAAATATGCAAAATGAATGTGGAAAAATAATGGAAAAATAAATTGTAATTATGTTTGTATTAAAAATGTGAGTTCCTATGCCAAAGAAAGCATTATGTTTCAAAATTCCCACAAGGGGCCAGCGTAACTTTTTAAAAATTGAGGAACAAAAGAAAGCACGGCATAAAAGTAGTTTGGCATTAAAATGAGCTGCAAATGTGCTAAGAAGAGACTCAATGGTACAGTACTTGCTTAATACGTGTAAGGCCCTGTATTTACTTCCAAGCACTAAAGAAATATAGGGAAGGAGTGAAGGAGGGAGGAGGGAGGAAGGACAGAGAGGAAGAAAGGAGGGGAAGGAGGGAGGGATCTACTCATACCTATACATAGAATTCGAGACCTCTTATAAATATACATGCATACTCACAGATAAATATCAACAGTGTTCAATTTAGGAAAGAATTAATAAGAAGATGTACCCATATGTAAATATATAGGTGAGTAAAGAGCGAAGCACATTCAAACAAACCAGAAACTTATGACCAACTAAAGAAAATCTTACTCTGAATTGACCTGCATGAAGAACCTTTCAGAAACTAATAAACACAGATCCAGACAACAGAAGAGAATGCATTGTCATGTTCTTTTTAAAGAAATCAAATGATGGCATTTATCCTGTTTCATTAATTTGAGGATCGCACAGAATAAGAAAACTAGAACTTGATTCCTCTGTTTGTAGGTAAGAAACTGCAAACTTGATAAATGCATATTAAAGAAGCATCCCAGACCCATAGAGTCATGGTATCCACAAGCCAGACATGGTAAAGAAAAGAATGCCAAGTTGAACACTCATTCTCTCCTCCTGATTGAGAATTCCCAGAGGAACAGGAAATAATGTTTATCTTCTATTTAATAGGACTCTGATAACTGTCACTGTCTTTTCTGAGTAGATTGTGAAAAGTACAAGGATTTTCAGGTAGAAAAGCAATGCTTTCCTATTTGTCTCCCTACCGCTTTTCTGTCGTAGGACGATCAGCGGGCTGTGCCGTGTTACAGATTCTCCACTGCCACAATAACAAATGGCTCTGAAATTTCCATATGAGTTTTCTTCCTGCTCCCTTTCTTGGGAATCAAACTGATACAGAAGGTTTGGGCTGTGAGTCAAGAAAGTAGATAAACAAACCAAACTAACAGTTGGGAGTAGGATTAGAGAAAATGTTCTCCTGAGATTTCTATTGTTAGAAGAGTGGATAAGACTGGCAGCAACAAAGAGAAGTGAAGCAAAGAACACACACAGACAGACAAATTCTAAACATGTTGCCAACAAACAGGGCAAGGGATAAAATTGGGTTTAGTCGAATGGGATGATTATTTTTGCCTGCTTGAAAAGTATTGGCTTTGCTTATAATTTTTTCTTTCCTTCTCTTAAAGTTGTGTTTTAATATTGCTTACAGAGTAATTGTCTATTGTTCCATTTCTATGGGTATCTAGTTGACCATAGAGTTATGTGCTGTTCAGATATAATTTGTGTCTAACTTGGGCTTATTTTGAGATCTAGGATGTGAAGTTGGAAGTTGTGATTCACTGCTGAGGCTGGGAAATATGAAAACTAAAAAATATAATTTGAGACTTGATGAATATTTTCTGCAAGATTTTTTTTTACTTTAGAGGAAAAATAGCACAACCAAGAATAAAATGGAATTTGAAAACAGTTTAATAGGAGAGTTAAAATAATTAATATATTGCCTAATTATTGCCTGTGTTACTCAGAGTACAAGACATAGGTGTGATACTTCTTAGAAGATAGTACAATTATTGACCTGTGATTTCTTTCCATATTGATTACAATTTCATCAATATGGACATTCAAATATAAAAAAATCAATCACATTAGGTATTTGAAATTTAATAATATCAGTACAAGTATCTAATATATTATAATTCAAGGCGTATTTTATAGAGGTGAAGCTCTGACCAATTAAAAACTTCTTATTGTCAAAATGGTGTATCAAACTAGTTTAAATATAAGGATATTTTTCTGCTTTTGAATTTTAATCTTAATTCAAAATTTACTATCTATAGGTAAGAAAGTGATTTGAATAGCTAAATTCATGGCATGATTTGACATCTTCCTGGCTGATCAGTCCCCAAATGCAAAATTTATCAATAATTCTGTATTTCACACTACAGTGCTTATTTAATCTAGATGTTTGCATGCTGTTTTAAATTAACATTTTCAAGTAAATACTCATAAGATATCTTTATATTCACTGCTTGAAAAAAGACAACTCAACTATATACCTGTTGATATGTCATTTAAAACAATTGGAAGTTACACATATTCTATTTCTTCATTGAAATATTTTGAGTTTAAATTTTGCCAAAATGTTGATATGGCAACTAAATGTGATTTCAAATACCAGAAAATACATTTCTACAATAACTTACACAAAGAGAGGTTCTACACTCATACTTAATATTCTTTATGTCTGATTCTTAAAACTCTAGGAAACCACTAAAAGTGGAAGGAATGTTAACCAGAGCATTTTAATTTCTATCTTTATAAAGTCTGAGAAATATATATTTTTCTTCCATATTCTCAGAGTTTCTAAGAGGAAAAAAAGTGGTTTCTACCTTTCAGGGGATAAGGCAATCAGTGGAAAACTGTCTGCCCTGTTAAATTTAAAGTAGGAAGTCAAATATTTACCCTTTTAACTGAGACACTTTGGCAGAGATTTGAATGGACTAAATCAGGTACTGGGCACCAAAAAAAAGAATTTTTGTCTTCATGAAGCTAACCAGAAATGTATCTTGTTGGTAGAATAATACATCCACCATTTTTGTAGCTACTGGTGTGTGGGTCATGTGTATATGTATGCATGTGACTTTTCTATTCTTTATAATGTGACAACTTGTCCTTTTGAACTAAAAGAAAAGAGTCCTGAGTTCTCAATGCCTAGTGGGTTTTGAAATTCTGAAACTGTCAAGGAAGAGGAGAATTAAGGTTTAAACTGAATTTCTCAGACTTTTGAAGTTTTATCCCGATCCTTCACCTTTCTAACAATGTAGCTTCCAAAGTGTGAACATAATTAACACTTTTCCAAAATAATTTTCTTGCCGTTGCCTAATTATCAGCCACTTGCCACGTTAGTTTTTTATATGATTCCTTGATCTCCTAATTGTCTTATCTTTTTGTGACTTCGCTTCATATGGAGGCAGAATTTGATTCATTTTCATAAACTATTTCTTGTTTGTCGCAGGGATATCAGCATTTCTTGATGAAGTTTCCTCAGAAAATTTTCTTCAATTCATCTACTTCTTATGTTTATCTATCACTTGCTTTAATTTAACAAGATAAAAGTGTGGCTATCTCCCCTTTAAAAACATTAGTTATTAATCAAAAACCTCTCACATTTTTCATGAGCCAATCTGTAAATATGCTGAATTAATTCTAATGGGTTAAGGTGTAAGACCTTTTGAAAATTAACACCTACTTTATGCCCAAAAGTAAAGTAATATGCTTCATTATAAGCTCTTTTGCACTTTTAAACTGGAAGTATGTAGTTTTTTTAAAATAATTTTATTGAGAAACAAATAGAAATGAGACAGTTTCAAAACCTATTAGTAGGACAGTTTCAACAATTAATATACTGCATATTGTTGTCTTCTTAGTGGTTATTCATAGTACAAGATGGAGACATGCTATTTTGTCCAAACACTATTAGTACAAATCTTCCTTCTCATTGAATTAAGAGAAAGTAGCTGCATATCTATCCTAACTATTCTGTATATACAGATACAAAATACTCCTTCATTTGTATCCCCTTTTTTGTTTAGTTTTGTCAGAGATGGGTATTCCATTGCCATTTAAATATTTTAGGTGCATGAATTCAGCAAAATAATCCAATATACTCCTGTAGTCCATAAGAGTATTGGGTTATCCATAGGACTGGCAATGTCAGAAGTTGTTGACTTGAGCCTTTTACAGCTCAGCATATTAATATTGCTTTACTTTTTATACCTCATTTTTATGCTTTTCTGCTGGATGGTTAAGACCAAGACAAAGCAGGACCTATATAACAAGACCCTGACAAAGGATCTACAAACTGCAGTACAGGGTTTCAGGATAAATCCTGAAGGGATTTGACTGGCCTTGTCAGATACAAAGTTTGCATTTCTTGTTGTATGGATCTTGCTTTATCTTGGTCTTGGGTATCCAGCAGAAAAGTATGAAAACAAAATATAAAAGGTGAGGCCATGTTGATATGCAGAGCTGTGGAAGGCTCAACTCAACAGCTTCTCACATTGCTAGTCCTATGGATAACCCACTACTATTTTGGCCTATTGGACTATGTTGGAGTATTTTGCTGAATTCAAACACCTACTATGTTTGGGTGACAGTGGAATACCCATCTCTGACAAAACTGAACAAAGAGGGGGGAGGCAAATGAAGGACCAATTTGTAATCTGTATATTCAAATAGTTAGGATCGATGTTCAGCTACTTTCTCTTAATTCAGTGAATAGAGAGATTTGTACTAATAGTGTTTGCGGAAGTATGTAGTTTATATTTTTTTTTCTGGTACATGTCCTCACCAATGTCCCAGTCTATTTTTCCCAATTTGTAAGAAGGGCAAAGATATACTGCTTACCAGAACAAGAATGTTGATGAAATATGCTTTCAGACTCCATGTCATTTGATGTTTTAGTCCTTTCCAGCATTGAATAATTTATCCCATTCTACTACTGCCCATTGTGGATACTGAGTACACACTCTCTTCTACTTTTGATCTTTCAAAAACCACCCACATCTATATTGACATAGAGGAGTGAGTGAGTATTACAATATCACTTCTCTAATGGGGCATTTCATTTGATGGAGAAAACAAATCTTTAAACTACTGTATATGAATGTGAATTTAATGTTTGTTACATTTGAAAGAATCTTCAAGCAAAGAAAATATTTCCTTTGTTTCTCTAAATTCATATAAATCTTTTCTATTTTATATTGCTATTGTCATGACAGATAATTTCATCATTCTTGAAAATTTGCTTAAATATCTATTACTACCTTGGTTAAAAAATAATAAACAGTAGTACTTTAGATCCTATATTCTTATTAATGATAGCTTAGTTTCTTTTAAACTTTTGTATTCCTTTGATTGGTGCTAGTTAGCTTCTACTTATAACTCATTTACCTCCTCAGATATTCCTGTCCTAATTTGAAAAACACCATATAATCTCACGCACTTCTCTCACAGTGTGTTATAATGCTTCTTCATGGTTATCATCGGCACAAAATTTTTATATTTATTTGTGTCTTTCTATAATGTGTTTCATTGTGCAGTTTTGTTCAAGTAAAAATCTCTGTTAAATACTTGCATCAGTTGTGGGAAAGCATCTGTTATTTCCTTGAAAATTTCTTGTATCTTATTCTCACGTCTTTTTTATTGTAAAGCTTAATTAAGCATAAGTTAGGATATTTGAGAAAATTCCACATGTATCTTTTACTGTTAACTAAAAAATAGGCTTTCTCTTTGAACTTCTTCAGGTATTTCTATTGGTCTTAGGTTCAGTAATACTGTTTTTGTCTGGGTTAAATATTCTTAAATAGCTTTTCTGAGTTTACAAATAGATAACATTGTATCTTTTGATCAATCTTCCATTCAATTTGTCCTTGGATTTCTTAGGTTGTACTCTTTGCTATTCTCTATTAGATTGATTATTTGATTCTGTCCTAGATTTCCATTTTCTTGTCTAACTCTCCAAGTGTATACTTTGCCCATTTCTTCTCTCTGCTTCCCTGAAATGTCCATTGCAGGTACTCTAAAATTTTATGTTCACTGTAATGCCCAAGGAGGTGTGTCAATGAAAATGGCACAGTGTAGATCTCTAATTCTCTGTTCTGTTAAAAAAAAAATGGGAAAAATCCTCAGCATCAGTTTTTTGTTGTTGTTTATTCTGAACTCTGGTAATTGACCAAATATCTGCAGCACTCACTGAAGCATTTTGTGAACAAATAATGTCTAAGTATCTGTGAGGACTGTGTGCTTGGAGGCAGTCGGAATGGCCCTTATCCCATTTCCCAATTTTCTGCTCCATGGCACCCTTGAAAACTAACAGCCTGCAGTTGTGGCACAAAGCCTAGTCTGGCAGCCCCTTGAGGACCAAGAATATGTCCGCAGCTTCCTTAAAGCCAGGTCCTAGAGAATTGTCACTATTTGACTTGTAAGTTTGCGTGTTCCAAGAAAACCCTCACTTACCAGGCTGTCACCATTTGCCTGACTTGGGGCTCCCTGACTGCAAAAGCCTGCTGGCTGGAGTGTTTATAAAGAAAATAAAAAAAAAATTATGGGGAATCATGGAGTTTGTAGCTGCTGGAGGCAGTAACAGTTGGTACAAACAATAGACTGACTAAAAAGCTTAAACAGAAAGTCTAGGCAGTGAAATAACCCTGGAGTCTTTCAAAAACTATGACATATCTCAGAGAATCCAATAAATCATATGAATGCATAGGGCTGTGTACATACCCTGGGCTGTGTATGTGGTGAGAAAAAAAATGAGAAGGCTCAAGACCTCACGTCTGGCTGACCTCTGCACTTTGTACCAACAGCAAGGAAAGCCTAACTGGATTCCCAACTGCACGGTGAGTGTTAAGAATATACCTGCAGCAAAAACTCAAAGTCCAATTGGTAGTAGAGAAAAACGACAGACTACAGGAAATCTTTATTCTTTCATTTATCTGATCACTAATAAAGCTGGTGCCTTCATGTACTTCAAAAGATAAAGAATAACGCCTTTACAATACCAATTCAGAAAA
>NW_004524661.1:8924658-8926564 GCF_000260255.1 Octodon degus | reverse complement strand
TAGAACCTCCTTTTTGCTAGGCAAGAATCCTGTCATGGAGCTGTTTTTCCATCTCTTATGAAATGACTTTGAATCAGTTAGTATGAGACTAATATCTGTCAGAATAGAAGGCATAGGTACAAATCATTTTTAGGGAGCAGGACATTGAACACAGGCTTTTCACACTGAGCTATATCACCAGGGGTCCTTTTTGTTGTTGTTATTATTGTGTCCTGTTATATTCTGTTCTGTTCTGTTTTTATTTATTTTGAAACACGATCTTGCTAAGCTGAACATGCTGGACCCAAACTTGTCATCTTGCTACCCTAACTTCCCAGAGTGCCACAAAATAGTTTTTCAAAGAACTAAAGAAAAAAAAATTGAGAAAAAAAAATTACAATTAATAAAATGTTTAAAATTATATACTTAAGAGGCCAAAAGGTGTATCTGGTTAGTGAACAGATTAAATCAGCAAGTTTGAAGACAACTCAAGAGAAACCATCTAGTGTGAATTACATCAAGAAAAGAGAATGAGAATAAAAAATTTGAAAAGTAAAGAATATCATCAGGCATGTCATTGTGTATGGCATAAGCGTCCAGGGGTGGGACGAAAAGAACAAAAGACTTTTTGAAGTAATAATAACCAAAAAGAATTTATACATCTAAAATGTTCAATGAAAACAAAGCAGGATAAACTAAAAACAAAACCAAAAACATTTAACCATATGAAATGGTTAAATTTAGCCATATTCTCAAGCTACCAAACAAAGGCAGAATCCTGAAAACAGGAAGAAATAACTCCGTATGTTCAAGGGCTCATCACTAAAAATAATTGATTTTTCAATCAAAACCATAGAGGTCAAAGGCAATAGAATAATACACTCAAAGTACTGAAAATAGATTTTAAAAGCTGATCATTAGGAAAAGCTATAACTGGGAAAGTTGTCAAAAATAAAGAGGAAACTGAGAGCTTTGTAGAAAGTGGAAATCTGGAAACTTTATGTTGGGCAGATTTAACCTACAGAAAGTGCTATCAGGAGTTCTGTAGACTGAGAAAAGTGAAAACGCATCAGGTAATAACTCATAGCTACATAAAAATAAATAATTCTAGAAAGGATAACAGCATAATCTTATGGTTTGGTGCTTTTGCAATGGGAACAATATAGTACAGGACATGTTTTATAATTTTATAAGGAATCGCCCAAGAATAACACTATAAGTGCAGGAAATCAATCCACACACTAAATACTAGAGAATCCAGCTGAGGGCCTGGAGCTCATAAAAGAGCCTCCCACAAGTCCAACTGGATGCCTGGAGCTCACAACAAGGTCCCATGCTGGCCTGCTTCACAGATCTGTGCTGGAAAGGCCCAAGGATCAGTGGTGGAAGCTAGGAAGTCTACGCCAGCAGGATGAAGGGTCTCTGCTAGCAGGCTGAGGGACCTGAACGGAAGCCAGGAAGCAAAGCTCAAGGTAAGCAGCAGAACTCCCGCAAAGTACACCAGCTATCCCAGCAACAGTGGAGTCCCGAGCTCCTCCAGCAGTAAGGAAAACTGAGTTCCCATCAACAAAGCCGATGCGACGAGCTTCATGAGCCTGAGCGGTGCACCATCCTCCCCTCTTGAGCCAGGAAGTGATGTGAGGATGAGGACCCGAGCGTCTCCAGAATCCACCGGGAAAGCCAGCATGACGAGGTCCTCCAGCAGAACAGCCCAGGAGGACCAGCAGCTTCCCACAGCTTCTCAGAACAGCATCACTAACAGCCACCCAGCAGCTTCTCCAGCTCTGCCTTTATGCTGCTGGCAACAACCCTCAGGGCAGCCTCCCGCACCCAGCACCATGCTAGCTTAATTCAGCTGGGTATAGTAAGTTGACCACCTGTTAGCTCTCCACCACAACATATGAACAGAGAAGACAATGGTTTTATA